>NC_086452.1:405381599-405616599 GCF_028390025.1 Pseudophryne corroboree
CTTGCCACTCCGTGTGGTAAATGGCATATTGGCAAGTTTACGCTTCTCCTCCGACAATTTTATTTTAGATTTTGGAGTCCTTTTTTTACTGATATTTGGTGTTTGGATTTTACATGCTCTGTACTATGACATTGGGCATCGGCCTTGGCAGACGACGTTGCTGGCATTTCATCGTCTCGGCCATGACTAGTGGCAGCAGCTTCAGCACGAGGTGGAAGTGGATCTTGATCTTTCCCTAATTTTGGAACCTCAACATTTTTGTTCTCCATATTTTAATAGGCACAACTAAAAGGCACCTCAGGTAAACAATGGAGATGGATGGATACTAGTATACTTATGGATGGACCAGCGACTGCCGACACAGAGGTAGCTACAGCCGTGGACTACCGTACTGTGTCTGCTGCTAATATAGACTGGATGATAATGAGATGAAATTAATATATATATATATAATATCACTAGTACTGCAGCCGGACAGGTATATATATTTATTATGTAATGACTGATGACGGACCTGCTGGACACTGTCAGCTCAGCAGCACCGCAGACTGCTACAGTAAGCTACTATAGTAGTATGTATCAAGAAGAAAGAGAAAAAAAAAACACGGGTAGGTGGTATACAATTATGGATGGACCAGCGACTGCCGACACAGAGGTAGCTACAGCCGTGGACTACCGTACTGTGTCTGCTGCTAATATAGACTGGATGATAATGAGATGAAATTAATATATATATATATATAATATCACTAGTACTGCAGCCGGACAGGTATATATATTTATTATGTAATGACTGATGATGGACCAGCTGGACACTGTCAGCTCAGCAGCACCGCAGACTGCTACAGTAAGCTACTATAGTAGTATGTATCAAGAAGAAAGAGAAAAAAAAAAAACACGGGTAGGTGGTATACAATTATGGATGGACCAGCGACTGCCGACACAGAGGTAGCTACAGCCGTGGACTAACGTACTGTGTCTGCTGCTAATATAGACTGGATGATAATGAGATGAAATTAATATATATATATATATATATATAATATCACTAGTACTGCAGCCGGACAGGTATATATATTTATTATGTAATGACTGATGACGGACCTGCTGGACACTGTCAGCTCAGCAGCACCGCAGACTGCTACAGTAAGCTACTATAGTAGTATGTATCAAGAAGAAAGAGAAAAAAAAAACCACGGGTAGGTGGTATACAATTATGGATGGACCAGCGACTGCCGACACAGAGGTAGCTACAGCCGTGGACTACCGTACTGTGTCTGCTGCTAATATAGACTGGATGATAATGAGATGAAATTAATATATATATATATATATATATATATAATATCACTAGTACTGCAGCCGGACAGGTATATATATTTATTATGTAATGACTGATGACGGACCTGCTGGACACTGTCAGCTCAGCAGCACCGCAGACTGCTACAGTAAGCTACTATAGTAGTATGTATCAAGAAGAAAGAGAAAAAAAAAACCACGGGTAGGTGGTATACATATACAATTATATATATATATATATATATATATATATATATATTAAACTGGTGGTGATTAATTAAACTGGTGGTCAGGTCACTGGTCACACTATCAGCAACTTGCAAGTAGTACTCCTAAGCAGACAATCACAATATATACTGGTGGTCAGTGTGGTCACAATGGCAGAGTGCCAGCAAAAGTGTGCACTGTACATTAAAATATGTACTCCTGCTCTCAGACTCTAACTGCTCCCCACTGTCTCCCCCACAAGTCAGATATACAGTCACACTATCACTTCAGCAAGTAGTAGTACTCCTCCTAATGCTCCCCAAAATTACTAAAGTAAATAATACTGTGTCTCTCTCTACTCTAGTAGTCTCACTCTCTATAAACGGAGAGGACGCCAGCCACGTCCTCTCCCTATCAATCTCAATGCACGTGTGAAAATGGCGACGACGCGCGGCTCCTTATATAGAATCCGAGTCTCGCGATAGAATCCGAGCCTCGCGAGAATCCGACAGCGGGATGATGACGTTCGGGCGCGCTCGGGTTAACCGAGCAAGGCGGGAAGATCCGAGTCGTTCGGACCCGTGTAAAAAAAACTGAAGTTCGGGCGGGTTCGGTTTCCGAGGAACCGAACCCGCTCATCTCTAATGTAAACGTCAGGACAATGGAGCAGGAGGAGATGGCATGTTCAGTGGCACCTAGATAGAATAGCAGCATTATGAATTCTGTTTGTATTACGACTATTGATTTGTAATATGACAGGATACATATGATATCCCGGCAGACGGGATGCCGGTGTCACTATACCGATAGCGGCATCCCGTCTGCTGGAATCCATTTGTGAGGCAGCAAGTACCCTCATGGGCTTATTGAACTCACTGCGCATTGCCCCTTGCAGCTCGCTTCGCTCGCCACAGGTTCTATTCCCACTCGGTTGGTGGCGTGGACCCACCAACTGAGTGGGAATACCCAGCGGTGGTCGGGATTCCGGCTACTGGTATTTCACCAGCTGTCGGGATTCCGGTGTCGGTCTCCTGAACTCTGGGATCCCGACAACTGGTATATTGAGTGCATCCTATTAAAACAACTTTGCTAGTTAACGCTAATAACAGATTGCACCCGTAAATGTTGATCATCGTCTGCGTGTGGAATTCCTATCTGCCCAAAGGAACAACCATCATCAGTAGTACTTTGACATGCACCCACTCCATTCTGGTTGCAATGATATCTATCACAGGCATTCTAGCTCAATCTGGACACTACTGAGTTCGGCTTACATGTCCACGTCCAATGACACTCTCACTAGACTGTTCCGATTCATACAGCTGCATAGTCGCTGTCTAGTAACTACCTTAAAACGCCTTTTAGGCAGAAAGAGTCTGTCCATACTTGCGATCTCTGTTTATGTGCACCTGCATGTGTATGTGAGCATTGACCAATTTTCCTGCAAGTATGGTCCAACTTCTTTCACATCTCTGACCTCCTGACTGAGACGCAGGAGGCGTGGTATGTAGATCCTGGGTTTTCCACGTGACATCTGAATTTCGTAAGCTCATGCACACTAATGGAAACACCTTTATGGACTTGTCTTGCATGCCTCAGCATCTACTGTACTCTATATAACTCCAGCAAAATGACTTCTGATTTGGCAGATTATTGTGTCCATGAACCAGGGTCTAGCATTTCACAGGGTGCCTGGTCTGGAATTTGGGTGACATCAAAATGCATGCTGGACAATATGGCTGCACTGTCAGAACTGGCCCCAATCGTCTTGTAATACAATTTTTTTAATCTGCTTTTTCTCTACATTTCCTTCTTTATTCAGTTATATCTCTACATTTCCCTCTTTATCACTTGTCCATTCATATTTGTCCACAAAAGTCTGAAACAATGAGCTGAAATAACCATTTTCTTGTAGTCAAAACCAAATCCTGCATTTGGTGTACACTTCTAGTCGTGCATGGGCCTGGTATAGCAAAGCTCTGAGGATTAAGAAGCAGAGCAGAAGTCAGAAGGATGTATAATACCCTTTTCAAACTGAAGCCCGGGCTCCGACCTGTGTGAGTCCCAGTATACTGAACACAGGTCAGAGCTGGGGCTATTGCTGTACTTACCCCTTCACACCAAATGATGGTCCCACGTCATCATCACTCACATAAGATGTTTGGAGATGACATCATCTCCACACAATCCTGAGTCCACCAATCTGCAGCCTTTTAGACACTTAAGTCTGCCTTTCACAATGCAGAGGACCTGCTGTAGGTTGGACTGGGGCAGGGGCGGATTAGTCGTAGGGTTCACCAGGAAGATTTTGTATTGCCTGTTTGTGTGTTGTCATGTGGCCCCACCCCCCACATGACAGGCAGCCCACCACACTCAGTACACTGCATTATCCCCATTCATTCTGTTATTCCATCTCTGCAGTACAACAACTCTGCCATCCAGTGATGCCGCTATGGCTACACGGTATGTTATACCTCTTGTGCTGCCACTTTTAGTTCCCAATCTGCTCCTGGTCACCAGCACAACTGCAACAAAAGACACAAGGAATGGCGCAATTGCGTACAATCAGGCCTTATGAAGAGGAATCCGCCCCACTCAATGGACCCAACCCCCTCATCAGACCACACCCCCATTAAGGCTGCTTCCATAAATTTCCAGGCTGGTTTTCCATCCCAATCCGCCTTTGGATTTGGGAATAACCCTGGTTGTGGCCCGGGTCACAGACCCAGACAGAATCCCTGATGCACAACCCAGGCTGATCCTTTCACACCGAGCCGGTACATGACGGCTTGCTCCAGCAATAAACCAGGTACTCAGCTCTGTGTGAAAGTGATATAAACCTTTCCCAAATATTTCTATTGGGACTGGCAATGAAGAGGCGGTATGTGAGGAATATAGAATGAAACAATATACAGTATAATAAGGTGAACACAAATGGACAACGGTTGCTCAGCAGGGAGTGTTACCAGAATCCAGTTGCTAATCTGCCAATATGTGCAGAAACTGAATATTCTCATATTGTAATTAGAGATGAGCGGGTTCGGTTCTCAGAGAACCGAACCCTACTGGACTTTGCCTTCCGAGCCCGGATCCGATTCAGGCTCAGGTTTTCCCACCTGACTCGGAAACCCGAACGCGGTAAAACATCATCATCCCGCTGTCGGATTCTCGCGGGATTTGGAATCCATATAAGGAGCCGCGTTTCTCGGCCATTTTCACTCCAGTCTCGGAGAGTGTAGTGAGAGTACATGTCTCCGTACTCCAGTGTCTGTGTGGGGGCGGAAAAGTGGGATGGCAAGTCTTGTGCTGTGTTGTGCTGCTCAGTCCAGTCCAGTGTAGTCAGTGTATTGTGCTGCATCAGTCCAGCCAGTCACAGTGTTGGTGTTCTCTGCTGCCATATATCCAGTGTAGCTGTATAAAGTGTTGTTGTGTTGTGCTGCATCAGACCAGTGGTAGTGTCCTGTCCATCAGTCATTCCAGTGACGATATACACTGTTATATGTCCACTGCTGCCGTATAATAATAATAACAGCAACCACAAGTCCCTTACACTATTGTTGTGTTGTGCTGCATCAGACCAGTGGTAGTGTCCTGTCTCATCAGTCATTCCAGTCATTCCTGTGCCGCATATTGTCTCATATAACTCCCAAACAATAATGGAGAACAAAAATTTTGAGGCTAAAATAGGGAAAGATCAAGAAGAACCACTCCCTCCTAATGGTGAAGCTGCTGCCACTAGCCATGACATAGATGATGAATTGCCATCAACGTCGTCTACCAAGGCCGATGCCCAATGTGATAGCAGAGGGCATGTAAAATCCAAAAAGCCAAAGTTCAGTAAAAAGAACCAAAAAAAGAAATTTAAATGGTCTTTGGAGAAACATAAACTTGCCAAAACGCTATTTACGACACGGAGTGGCAAGAAATGGCTGAGGCCCTGGCCTATGTTCATGGCTAGTGGATCAGCTTTACATGACAATGGAAGCCCTCCTCCTCCCGATAGAAAAATTAAGAGAGTTAAGCTGGAAAGAGCACAGAAAAGAACTGTGCGTTCTGAGATGGTATCACAAATCCCCAAGCAGAGTCCAAGTGTGTCGGTGGTTGCGATGCCTGACCTTCCCAACACTGGACAGGAAGAGGTGGCTCCTTCCACCATTTGCACACCCCCTGCAAGTGCTGGAAGGAGCACCCACAGTCCAGTTCCTGATATTCAAATTGAAGATGTCACTAATGAAGTACACCAGGATGAGGATATGGGTGTTGCTGGTGCTGAGGAGGAAGTTGACGATGAGGATTCTGATGGTGATGTGGTTTGTTTAAGTCAGGCACCGAGGGAGACACCTGTTGTGCTTGGGACGAATAAGCCCATTGTTATGCCTGGGCAAACTACCAAAAAAGCAACCTTTTTGGTGCGGAATTATTTCTCCACAATCCAGACAACAGGTGTCAAGCCATCTGTTGCCTCTGTCAATCTGTAATAAGTAGGGGTAAGGATGTTAACCACCTAGAAACATCCTCCCTTATACGTCACCTGCTGCGCATTCATCAGAAGTCAGTGTCAAGTTGTGAAACTTTGGGTAAGAGCGTAAGCAGTCCACTGACACCTAAATCCCTTCTTCCTCCTGTACCCAAGCTCCTGCAAGCCACACCACCAACTCCCTCAACGTCAACTTCCTCTTCAGTCAGGAATGTCAGTAGTCCTGCAGGCCATGTCACTGTCAAGACTGAGGAGTCCTCTCCTAACCGGGATTCCTCCGCTGCTGCTGCTGTTGTTGCTGCTGGGAGAGGATCATCATCCCAGAAGGGAAGTCGGAATACCACTTGTACTACTTCCAGTAAGCAATTGACTGTCCAACAGTCCTTTGTGAGGAAGATGAAACATGACAGCAGTCATCTTTTTGCAAAGCGGATAACTAAGGCCTTGACAGCTATGTTGGTGTTAGACGTGCGTCCGGTATCCACCATTAATTCAGTGGGACTTACAGAATTGTTTGAGGTACTGTGTCCTCGGTATCAAATCCCATCTAGGTTCCACTTCTCTAGGCAGGCGATACCGAGAATGTACACAGACGTCAGAAAGAGTCACCAGTGTCCTACAAAAATGTGGTTGTATCCAGTGTCCACTTAACCACGGATAAGTGGGCAAGTGGAACAGGGCAGACTAAGGACTATATGACTGTAACAGCCCACTGGGTCGATGTATGGCCTCCCGCAGCAACAACAGCAGCGGCACCAGTAGCAGCATCTCGCAAATGCCAACTCGTTCCTAGGCAGGCTACGCTATGTATCACCGCTTTCCTTAAGAGGCACACAGCTGACAACTTCTTACGGAAACTGAGGAACATCATCGCAGAATGGCTTACCCCAATTGGACTCTCCTGGGGATTTGTGATATCGGACAACGTCCCCAATATTGTGCGTGCATTACATCTGGGCAAATTCCAGCATGTCCCATGTTTTGCACATACAATTAATTTGGTGGTGCAGAATTTTTTGAAAAATGATAGGGGTGTGCAGGAGTTGCTGTGTGAAAAATTGCGGGCCACTTTCGGCCGAAAACTGCGTGCCGAAAACTGGAGCGCCAGCAAACACTCCTGAATCTGCCCCACCATCAACTGAGGCAAGAGGTGGTAATGAGGTGGAATTCAACTCTCTATATGCTTCAGAGGATGGAGGAGCAGCAAAAGGCCATTCAAGCCTATACATCCACCTACGATATAGGCAAAGGAGGGGTAATGCACCTGACTCAAGCGCAGTGGAGAATGATTTCCGTCTTGTGCAAGGTTCTCCAACCCTTTGAACTTGCTACACGTGAAGTCAGTTCAGACACTGCCAGCTTGAGTCAGGTCATTCCCCTCATCAGGCTTTTGCAGAAGCAGCTGGATAAATTGAAGGAGGAGCTAAGTCGGAGCGATTCCGCAAAGTATGTGGGACTTGTGGATGGAGCCCTTCATTCGCTTTGCCAGGATTCAAGGGTGGTCAATCTGTTGAAATCAGAGCACTATATTTTGGCCACCGTGCTCGATCCTAGGTTTAAAGCCTACGTTGTATCTCTCTTTTCAGCAGACACAAGTGTGCAGAGTCGTCTACTGTCACTGCATATGATTCTGTCACCATTGAAAGAATGATGGAGGATTATATGAGTGACAGCATCCAAGTAGGCATGTTAGACAGTCCGTACGTATACTAGCAGTAAAAACGGGCAATTTGGCAATTTGGAGGCCCTTGCACAAACTGGCTTTATTTTACCTAAGTTGCCCCCCCCCCCCCCCCCCTTTCCAGTGTGCACTCCGAAAGAGTGTTTAGTAGAGATGTGCACTTGAAATTTTTCGGGTTTTGTGTTTTGGTTTTGGGTTCGGTTCCGCGGCCGTGTTTTGGGTTCGACCGCGTTTTGGCAAAACCTCACCGAATTTTTTTTGTCGGATTCGGGTGTGTTTTGGATTCGGGTGTTTTTTTCAAAAAACACTAAAAAACAGCTTAAATCATAGAATTTGGGGGTCATTTTGATCCCAAAGTATTATTAACCTCAAAAACCATAATTTCCACTCATTTTCAGTCTATTCTGAATACCTCACACCTCACAATATTATTTTTAGTCCTAAAATTTGCACCGAGGTCGCTGGATGACTAAGCTAAGCGACCCTAGTGGCCGACACAAACACCTGGCCCATCTAGGAGTGGCACTGCAGTGTCACGCAGGATGTCCCTTCCAAAAAACACTCCCCAAACAGCACATGACGCAAAGAAGAAAAAAAGAGGCGCAATGAGGTAGCTGTGTGAGTAAGCTAAGCGACCCTAGTGGCAGACACAAACACCTGGCCCATCTAGGAGTGGCACTGCAGTGTCACGCAGGATGTCCCTTCCAAAAAACACTCCCCAAACAGCACATGACGCAAAGAAGAAAAAAAGAGGCGCAATGAGGTAGCTGTGTGAGTAAGATAAGCGACCCTAGTGGCCGACACAAACACCTGGCCCATCTAGGAGTGGCACTGCAGTGTCACGCAGGATGTCCCTTCCAAAAAACCCTCCCCAAACAGCACATGACGTAAAGAAAAAAAGAGGCGCAATGAGGTAGCTGTGTGAGTAAGATAAGCGACCCTAGTGGCCGACACAAACACCGGGCCCATCTAGGAGTGGCACTGCAGTGTCACGCAGGATGGCCCTTCCAAAAAACACTCCCCAAACAGCACATGACGTAAAGAAAAAAGGAGGCGCAATGAGGTAGCTGTGTGAGTAAGCTAAGCGACCCTAGTGGCCGACACAAACACCTGGCCCATCTAGGAGTGGCACTGCAGTGTCACGCAGGATGGCCCTTCCAAAAAACACTCCCCAAACAGCACATGATGCAAAGAAGAAAAAAAGAGGCGCAATGAGGTAGCTGTGTGAGTAAGATAAGCGACCCTAGTGGCCGACACAAACACCTGGCCCATCTAGGAGTGGCACTGCAGTGTCACGCAGGATGGCCCTTCCAAAAAACACTCCCCAAACAGCACATGACGCAAATAAAAATGAAAGAAAAAAGAGGTGCAAGATGGAATTGTCCTTGGGCCCTCCCACCCTCCCACCCACCCTTATGTTGTATAAACAGGACATGCACACTTTAACCAACCCATCATTTCAGTGACAGGGTCTGCCACACGACTGTGACTGAAATGACGGGTTGGTTTGGACCCCCACCGAAAAAGAAGCAATTAATCTCTCCTTGCACAAACTGGCTCTACAGAGGCAAGATGTCAACCTCATCATCATCCTCCGATATATCACCGTGTACATCCCGCTCCTCACAGATTATCAATTCGTCCCCACTGGAATCCACCATCTCAGCTCCCTGTGTACTTTGTGGAGGCAATTGCTGCTGGTCAATGTCTCCACGGAGGAATTGATTATAATTCATTTTAATGAACATCATCTTCTCCACATTTTCTGGAAGTAACCTCGTACGCCGATTTCTGACAAGGTGAGCGGCGGCACTAAACACTCTTTCGGAGTACACACTTGTGGGAGGGCAACTTAGGTAGAATAAAGCCAGTTTGTGCAAGGGCCTCCAAATTGCCTCTTTTTCCTGCCAGTATAAGTACGGACTGTCTGACGTGCCTACTTGGATGCGGTCACTCATATAATCCTCCACCATTCTTTCAATGGTGAGTGAATCATATGCAGTGACAGTAGACGACATGTCCGTAATCGTTGTCAGGTCCTTCAGTCCGGACCAGATGTCAGCATCAGCAGTCGCTCCAGACTGCCCTGCATCACCGCCAGTGGGTGGGCTCGGAATTCTGAGCCTTTTCCTCGCACCCCCAGTTGCGGGAGAATGTGAAGGAGGAGATGTTGACAGGTCGCGTTCCGCTTGACTTGACAATTTTCTCACCAGCAGGTCTTTGAACCCCAGCAGACTTGTGTCTGCCGGAAAGAGAGATCCAAGGTAGGCTTTAAATCTAGGATCGAGCATGGTGGCCAAAATGTAGTGCTCTGATTTCAACAGATTGACCACCCGTGAATCCTTGTTAAGCGAATTAAGGGCTCCATCCACAAGTCCCACATGCCTAGCGGAATCGCTCTGTGTTAGCTCCTCCTTCAATGTCTCCAGCTTCTTCTGCAAAAGCCTGATGAGGGGAATGACCTGACTCAGGCTGGCAGTGTCTGAACTGACTTCACGTGTGGCAAGTTCAAAGGGCATCAGAACCTTGCACAACGTTGAAATCATTCTCCACTGCGCTTGAGACAGGTGCATTCCACCTCCTATATCGTGCTGAATTGTATAGGCTTGAATGGCCTTTTGCTGCTCCTCCAACCTCTGAAGCATATAGAGGGTTGAATTCCACCTCGTTACCACTTCTTGCTTCAGATGATGGCAGGGCAGGTTCAGTTGTTTTTGGTGGTGCTCCAGTCTTCTGTACGTGGTGCCTGTACGCCGAAAGTGTCCCGCAATTCTTCTGGCTACCGACAGCATCTCTTGCACACCCCTGTCGTTTTTTAAAAAATTCTGCACCACCAAATTCAAGGTATGTGCAAAACATGGGACGTGCTGGAATTTGCCCATATTTAATGCACACACAATATTGCTGGCGTTGTCCGATGCCACAAATCCACAGGAGAGTCCAATTGGGGTAAGCCATTCCGCGATGATCTTCCTCAGTTGCCGTAAGAGGTTTTCAGCTGTGTGCGTATACTGGAAAGCGGTGATACAAAGCGTAGCCTGCCTAGGAAAGAGTTGGCGTTTGCGAGATGCTGCTACTGGTGCCGCCGCTGCTGTTCTTGCGGTGGGAGTCCATACATCTACCCAGTGGGCTGTCACAGTCATATAGTCCTGACCCTGCCCTGCTCCACTTGTCCACATGTCCGTGGTTAAGTGGACATTGGGTACAACTGCATTTTTTAGGACACTGGTGAGTCTTTTTCTGACGTCCGTGTACATTTTCGGTATCGCCTGCCTAGAGAAGTGGAACCTAGATGGTATTTGGTAACGGGGGCACACTGCCTCAATAAATTGTCTAGTTCCCTGTGAACTAACGGCGGATACCGGACGCACGTCTAACACCAACATAGTTGTCAAGGCCTCAGTTATCCGCTTTGCAGCAGGATGACTGCTGTGATATTTCATCTTCCTCGCAAAGGACTGTTGGACAGTCAATTGCTTACTGGAAGTAGTACAAGTGGTCTTCCGACTTCCCCTCTGGGATGACGATCGACTCCCAGCAGCAACAACAGCAGCGCCAGCAGCAGTAGGCATTACACTCAAGGTTGCATCGGAGGAATCCCAGGCAGGAGAGGACTCGTCAGAATTGCCAGTGACATGGCCTGCAGGACTATTGGCATTCCTGGGTAAGGAGGAAATTGACACTGAGGGAGTTGGTGGGGTGGTTTGCGTGAGCTTGGTTACAAGAGGAAGGGATTTACTGGTCAGTGGACTGCTTCCACTGTCACCCAAAGTTTTTGAACTTGTCACTGACTTATTATGAATGCGCTGCAGGTGACGTATAAGGGAGGATGTTCCGAGGTGGTTAACGTCCTTACCCCTACTTATTACAGCTTGACAAAGGCAACACACGGCTTGACACCTGTTGTCCGCATTTCTGTTGAAATACTTCCACACCGAAGAGCTGATTTTTTTGGTATTTTCACCAGGCATGTCAATGGCCATATTCCTCCCACGGACAACAGGTGTCTCCCCGGGTGCCTGACTTAAACAAACCACCTCACCATCAGAATCCTCCTGGTCAATTTCCTCCCCAGCGCCAGCAACACCCATATCCTCCTCATCCTGATGTACTTCATCACTGACATCTTCAATCTGACTATCAGGAACTGGACTGCGGGTGCTCCTTCCAGCACTTGCCGGGGGGGTGCAAATGGTGGAAGGCGCATGCTCTTCAAGTCCAGTGTTGGGAAGGTCAGGCATCGCAACCGACACAATTGGACTCTCCTTGTGGATTTGGGATTTCGAAGAACGCACAGTTCTTTGCGGTGCTTTTGCCAGCTTGAGTCTTTTCATTTTTCTAGCGAGAGGCTGAGTGCTTCCATCCTCATGTGAAGCTGAACCACTAGCCATGAACATAGGCCAGGGCCTCAGCCGTTCCTTGCCACTCCGTGTGGTAAATGGCATATTGGCAAGTTTACGCTTCTCCTCCGACAATTTTATTTTAGGTTTTGGAGTCCTTTTTTTACTGATATTTGGTGTTTTGGATTTTACATGCTCTGTACTATGACATTGGGCATCGGCCTTGGCAGACGACGTTGCTGGCATTTCATCGTCTCGGCCATGACTTTTGGCAGCAGCTTCAGCACGAGGTGGAAGTGGATCTTGATCTTTCCCTAATTTTGGAACCTCAACATTTTTGTTCTCCATATTTTAATAGGGACAACTAAAAGGCACCTCAGGTAAACAATGGAGATGGATGGATACTAGTATACTTATGGATGGACTGCCGAGTGCCGACACAGAGGTAGCTACAGCCGTGGACTACCGTACTGTGTCTGCTGCTAATATAGACTGGATGATAATGAGATGAAATCAATATATATGTATATATAATATCACTAGTACTGCAGCCGGACAGGTATATATTATATATTTATTATGTAATGACTGATGACGGACCTGCTGGACACTGTCAGCTCAGCAGCACCGCAGACTGCTACAGTAAGCTACTATAGTAGTATGTATAAAGAAGAAAGAAAAAAACAACAACCACGGGTAGGTGGTATACAATTATGGATGGACTGCCGAGTGCCGACACAGAGGTAGCTACAGCCGTGGACTAACGTACTGTGTCTGCTGATAATATAGACTGGATGATAATGAGATGAAATCAATATATATGTATATATAATATCACTAGTACTGCAGCCGGACAGGTATATATTATATATTTATTATGTAATGACTGATGACGGACCTGCTGGACACTGTCAGCTCAGCAGCACCGCAGACTGCTACAGTAAGCTACTATAGTAGTATGTATAAAGAAGAAAGAAAAAAACAACAACCACGGGTAGGTGGTATACAATTATGGATGGACTGCCGAGTGCCGACACAGAGGTAGCTACAGCCGTGGACTAACGTACTGTGTCTGCTGCTAATATAGACTGGATGATAATGAGATGAAATCAATATATATGTATATATAATATCACTAGTACTGCAGCCGGACAGGTATATATTATATATTTATTATGTAATGACTGATGACGGACCTGCTGGACACTGTCAGCTCAGCAGCACCGCAGACTGCTACAGTAAGCTACTATAGTAGTATGTATAAAGAAGAAAGAAAAAAACAACAACCTCGGGTAGGTGGTATACAATTATGGATGGACTGCCGAGTGCCGACACAGAGGTAGCTACAGCCGTGGACTAACGTACTGTGTCTGCTGATAATATAGACTGGATGATAATGAGATGAAATCAATATATATGTATATATAATATCACTAGTACTGCAGCCGGACAGGTATATATTATATATTTATTATGTAATGACTGATGACGGACCTGCTGGACACTGTCAGCTCAGCAGCACCGCAGACTGCTACAGTAAGCTACTATAGTAGTATGTATAAAGAAGAAAAAAAAAAAAAAACACGGGTAGGTGCTAGGTGGTATACAATATTATATATATATTATATACAATTATATATATATATATATATATAATATATATTAAACTCATAAACTGGTGGTGATTTATTAAACTGGTGGTCAGGTCACTGGTCACACTATCAGCAACTTGCAAGTAGTACTCCTGAGTCCTAAGCAGACAATCACAATATATATTATACTGGTGGTCAGTGTGGTCACAAACAATGGCAGTGTGGCTGGCACTCTGGCAGCAAAAGTGTGCACTGTACGTTATATGTACTCCTGAGTCCTGAGTCCTGCTCTCAGACTCTAACTGCTCCCCACTGTCAGTGTCTCCCCCACAAGTCAGATAATACAGTCACACTATCTCTCTCTATCACTTCAGCAAGTACTAGTAGTAGTAGTACTCCTCCTAATGCTCCCCAAATTACTACTGTGTCTCTCTCTGTCTCACTCTCTTCTCGAATCTCTATAAACGGAGAGGACGCCAGACACGTCCTCTCCCTATGAATCTCAATGCACGTGTGAAAAATGGCGGCGACGCGCGGCTCCTTATATAGAATCCGAGTCTCGCGATAGAATCCGAGCCTCGCGAGAATCCGACAGCGTGATGATGACGTTCGGGCGCGCTCGGGTTAACCGAGCAAGGCGGGAAGATCCGAGTCGCTCGGACCCGTGTAAAAAAACATGAAGTTCGGGCGGGTTCGGATTCCGAGGAACCGAACCCGCTCATCTCTAGTGTTTAGTGCAGCCGGTAACCTTGTCAGCAATCGGAGTAGGAGGTTACTTCCACTGAATGTTGAGCAAAATAAATAAATTCCTCTGGGAAGATTTTTATATGCAATTGCCTCCAGAAAGTACACAAGGACCTGTGATGTGGATTCCAGTGGGGACGAATTAATACTGTGTGAGCAGGATGTACACAGTGAAGGGGGTGAGGAATCGGAGGATGATGATGATGTCGACATCTTGCCTTTGTAGAGCCAGTTTGTGCAAGGAGAGATTGATTGCTTCTTTTTTGGTGGGGGCTCAAACAAACCAGTCATTTCAGCCACAGTCGTGTGGCAGACCCTGTCGACCGAAATGATTGGTTTGTTAAAGTGTGCATGCCCTGTTTGTACAACATAAGGGTAGGTGGGAGGGCCCAAGGATAATTCCATCTTGCACCTCTTTTTCTTTTTTGCATCATGTGCTGTTTGGGGACTAGTTTTTTTAAGTGCCATCCTGTCTGACACTCAGTGCCACTCGTAGATGGGCCAGGTGTTTGTGCCGCACACTTGTGTCGCTTAGCTTGGCCATCCAGCTACCTCATTGCACCTCTTTTCGTCTTTGCATCATGTGCTGTTTAGGGCCTATTTTTTAAATCTGCCATCCTGTCTGCCACGGCAGTGCCACTCCTAGATGGGCCAGGTGTTTGTGCCGCATACTTGTGTCGCTTAGCTTAGTCATACAGCCACCTCGGTGCAACTTTTAGGCCTAAAAACAATATTGTGAGGTGTTCAGAATAGACTGGAAATGCGTGGAAATGAATGTTATTGAGGTTAATAATACCGTAGGAGCAAAATTTCCCTCAAATTCTGTGATTTTAGCTGTTTTTATGGGTTTTTTTTTTTATTATCCAGATCCAAAACCAAAACACGAAAGGGTGGTTTTGGCAAAACCAATCCAGATCCAAAACAGGAAAGTGGAATTAGAACCAAAACACAAAACACGAAAAGTGCCCGCCGCAGATCTCTAATTGTAATGCACCTGAGAGTCTAGCAAAATCCTTTCTGAGTTATGTATCATTATATTTGACTAACAGCCCATGACCAAAATATGTACTTTATATACACATATCCTTGAGGCTGAAATAATTGCAGCGATAAAATTCTGTGATATTTCATTTAGCACAATGAGCTTTATGATGAAGGCTGACAGATCGTGCACATATTTTAGTCCCATTATCCATTACTGATCAAACTTTCAGACTATGGGAGATTACTGGCGCTCATTAACCTCTAATATCTCACCTGATACATGCGCCAGGACATCACTGAAAACTGCTGGACAGGTAACTGTGCAAAAAAAAAAAAAAAAAGGTGATAGATAAATTAGCAACTAGATATTACTTATAGAGATGAGCGGGTTCGGTTCCTCGGAATCCGAACCCGCCCGAACTTCATGTTTTTTTTCACGGGTCCGAGCGACTCGGATCTTCCCGCCTTGCTCGGTTAACCCGAGCGCGCCCGAACGTCATCATGACGCTGTCGGATTCTCGCGAGGCTCGGATTCTATCGCGAGACTCGGATTCTATATAAGGAGCCGCGCGTCGCCGCCATTTTCACTCGTGCATTGAGATTGATAGGGAGAGGACGTGTCTGGCGTCCTCTCCATTAGAATAGAGATAGATTAGATAGAGAGAGAGAGATTGTGCAGAGTCGCAGACAGAGTTAGTTTACCACAGTCAGTGACCAGTGCAGTTGCTAGTTAACTTTTATTTAATATAATATATCCGTTCACTTCTCTCTGCTATATCCGTTCTCTGCCTGAAAAAAAAAACGATACACAGCACAGTCAGTCACACAGTGTGACTCAGTCTGTGTGCACTCAGCTCAGCCCAGTGTGCTGCACAGTCATCAATGTATAAATTAAAAGCTTATAATTAATTGTGGGGGAGACTGGGGAGCACTGCAGGTTGTTAGCAGGAGCCAGGAGTACAATTATATTAATTAACAGTGCACACTTTTGCTGCAGGAGTGGTGACCAGTGCCTGACCACCAGTATAGTATTGTTGTATACTACTAATATCTCTTTAAATATCAACCAGTCTATATTAG
This sequence comes from Pseudophryne corroboree, assembly GCF_028390025.1. Taxonomy (NCBI): domain Eukaryota; kingdom Metazoa; phylum Chordata; class Amphibia; order Anura; family Myobatrachidae; genus Pseudophryne; species Pseudophryne corroboree. Next base: position 405,398,004 of record NC_086452.1, read on the forward strand.
CAGCAGACACAGTACAGTGCGGTAGTTCACGGCTGTGGCTACCTCTGTGTCGGCACACGGCAGGCAGTCCGTCCGACCAGAATTGTATTATTTATTATTATATACCTACCACCTAACCGTGGTTTTTTTTTCATTCTTTATACCGTCATAGTGTCATCCTAATTGTTACGAGTATACTACTATCTCTTTATCAACCAGTGTACAGTGCGGTAGTTCACGGCTGTGGCTACCTCTGTGTCGGCACACGGCAGGCAGTCCGTCCGACCAGAATTGTATTATTTATTATTATATACCTACCACCTAACCGTGGTTTTTTTTTCATTCTTTATACCGTCATAGTGTCATCCTAATTGTTACGAGTATACTACTATCTCTTTATCAACCAGTGTACAGTGCGGTAGTTCACGGCTGTGGCTACCTCTGTGTCGGCACACGGCAGGCAGTCCGTCCGACCAGAATTGTATTATTTATTATTATATACCTACCACCTAACCGTGGTTTTTTTTTCATTCTTTATACCGTCATAGTGTCATCCTAATTGTTACGAGTATACTACTATCTCTTTATCAACCAGTGTACAGTGCGGTAGTTCACGGCTGTGGCTACCTCTGTGTCGGCACACGGCAGGCAGTCCGTCCGACCAGAATTGTATTATTTATTATTATATACCTACCACCTAACCGTGGTTTTTTTTTTCATTCTTTATACCGTCATAGTGTCATCCTAATTGTTACGAGTATACTACTATCTCTTTATCAACCAGTGTACAGTGCGGTAGTTCACGGCTGTGGCTACCTCTGTGTCGGCACACGGCAGGCAGTCCGTCCGACCAGAATTGTATTATTTATTATTATATACCTACCACCTAACCGTGGTTTTTTTTTTCATTCTTTATACCGTCATAGTGTCATCCTAATTGTTACGAGTATACTACTATCTCTTTATCAACCAGTGTACAGTGCGGTAGTTCACGGCTGTGGCTACCTCTGTGTCGGCACACGGCAGGCAGTCCGTCCGACCAGAATTGTATTATTTATTATTATATACCTACCACCTAACCGTGGTTTTTTTTTCATTCTTTATACCGTCATAGTGTCATCCTAATTGTTACGAGTATACTACTATCTCTTTATCAACCAGTGTACAGTGCGGTAGTTCACGGCTGTGGCTACCTCTGTGTCGGCACACGGCAGGCAGTCCGTCCGACCAGAATTGTATTATTTATTATTATATACCTACCACCTAACCGTGGTTTTTTTTTCATTCTTTATACCGTCATAGTGTCATCCTAATTGTTACGAGTATACTACTATCTCTTTATCAACCAGTGTACAGTGCGGTAGTTCACGGCTGTGGCTACCTCTGTGTCGGCACACGGCAGGCAGTCCGTCCGACCAGAATTGTATTATTTATTATTATATACCTACCACCTAACCGTGGTTTTTTTTTCATTCTTTATACCGTCATAGTGTCATCCTAATTGTTACGAGTATACTACTATCTCTTTATCAACCAGTGTACAGTGCGGTAGTTCACGGCTGTGGCTACCTCTGTGTCGGCACACGGCAGGCAGTCCGTCCGACCAGAATTGTATTATTTATTATTATATACCTACCACCTAACCGTGGTTTTTTTTTTCATTCTTTATACCGTCATAGTGTCATCCTAATTGTTACGAGTATACTACTATCTCTTTATCAACCAGTGTACAGTGCGGTAGTTCACGGCTGTGGCTACCTCTGTGTCGGCACACGGCAGGCAGTCCGTCCGACCAGAATTGTATTATTTATTATTATATACCTACCACCTAACCGTGGTTTTTTTTTCATTCTTTATACCGTCATAGTGTCATCCTAATTGTTACGAGTATACTACTATCTCTTTATCAACCAGTGTACAGTGCGGTAGTTCACGGCTGTGGCTACCTCTGTGTCGGCAGTCGGCAGGCAGTCCGTCCATCCATAATTGTATTATTATTATAATATATACCACCTAACCGTGGTTTTTTTATACCACCTAACCGTGGCAGTCCGTCCATAATTGTATACTAGTATCCAATCCATCCATCTCCATTGTTTACCTGAGGTGCCTTTTAGTTCTGCCTATAAAATATGGAGAACAAAAAAGTTGAGGTTCCAAAATTAGGGAAAGATCAAGATCCACTTCCACCTCGTGCTGAAGCTGCTGCCACTAGTCATGGCCGAGACGATGAAATGCCAGCAACGTCGTCTGCCAAGGCCGATGCCCAATGTCATAGTACAGAGCATGTCAAATCCAAAACACCAAATATCAGAAAAAAAAGGACTCCAAAACCTAAAATAAAATTGTCGGAGGAGAAGCGTAAACTTGCCAATATGCCATTTACCACACGGAGTGGCAAGGAACGGCTGAGGCCCTGGCCTATGTTCATGGCTAGTGGTTCAGCTTCACATGAGGATGGAAGCACTCAGCCTCTCGCTAGAAAACTGAAAAGACTCAAGCTGGCAAAAGCACCGCAAAGAACTGTGCGTTCTTTGAAATCCCAAATCCACAAGGAGAGTCCAATTGTGTCGTTTGCGATGCCTGACCTTCCCAACACTGGACGTGAAGAGCATGCGCCTTCCACTATTTGCATGCCCCCTGCAAGTGCTGGAAGGAGCACCCGCAGTCCAGTTCCTGATAGTCAGATTGAAGATGTCAGTGTTGAAGTACACCAGGATGAGGAGGATATGGGTGTTGCTGGCGCTGGGGAGGAAATTGACCAGGAGGATTCTGATGGTGAGGTGGTTTGTTTAAGTCAGGCACCCGGGGAGACACCTGTTGTCCGTGGGAGGAATATGGCCGTTGACATGCCAGGTGAAAATACCAAAAAAATCAGCTCTTCGGTGTGGAGGTATTTCACCAGAAATGCGGACAACAGGTGTCAAGCCGTGTGTTCCCTTTGTCAAGCTGTAATAAGTAGGGGTAAGGACGTTAACCACCTCGGAACATCCTCCCTTATACGTCACCTGCAGCGCATTCATAATAAGTCAGTGACAAGTTCAAAAACTTTGGGTGACAGCGGAAGCAGTCCACTGACCAGTAAATCCCTTCCTCTTGTAACCAAGCTCACGCAAACCACCCCACCAACTCCCTCAGTGTCAATTTCCTCCTTCCCCAGGAATGCCAATAGTCCTGCAGGCCATGTCACTGGCAAGTCTGACGAGTCCTCTCCTGCCTGGGATTCCTCCGATGCATCCTTGCGTGTAACGCCTACTGCTGCTGGCGCTGCTGTTGTTGCCGCTGGGAGTCGATGGTCATCCCAGAGGGGAAGTCGTAAGCCCACTTGTACTACTTCCAGTAAGCAATTGACTGTTCAACAGTCCTTTGCGAGGAAGATGAAATATCACAGCAGTCATCCTACTGCAAAGCGGATAACTGAGGCCTTGGCATCCTGGGTGGTGAGAAACGTGGTTCCGGTATCCATCATTACTGCAGAGCCAACTAGAGACTTGTTGGAGGTACTGTGTCCCCGGTACCAAATACCATCTAGGTTCCATTTCTCTAGGCAGGCGATACCGAAAATGTACACAGACCTCAGAAAAAGAGTCACCAGTGTCCTAAAAAATGCAGCTGTACCCAATGTCCACTTAACCACGGACATGTGGACAAGTGGAGCAGGGCAGGGTCAGGACTATATGACTGTGACAGCCCACTGGGTAGATGTATGGACTCCCGCCGCAAGAACAGCAGCGGCGGCACCAGTAGCAGCATCTCGCAAACGCCAACTCTTTCCTAGGCAGGCTACGCTTTGTATCACCGCTTTCCAGAATACGCACACAGCTGAAAACCTCTTACGGCAACTGAGGAAGATCATCGCGGAATGGCTTACCCCAATTGGACTCTCCTGTGGATTTGTGGCATCGGACAACGCCAGCAATATTGTGTGTGCATTAAATCTGGGCCAATTCCAGCACGTCCCATGTTTTGCACATACCTTGAATTTGGTGGTGCAGAATTTTTTAAAAAATGACAGGGCCGTGCAAGAGATGCTGTCGGTGGCCAGAAGAATTGCGGGACACTTTCGGCGTACAGGCACCACGTACAGAAAACTGGAGCACCACCAAAAACTACTGAACCTGCCCTGCCATCATCTGAAGCAAGAAGTGGTAACGAGGTGGAATTCAACCCTCTATATGCTTCAGAGGTTGGAGGAGCAGCAAAAGGCCATTCAAGCCTATACAATTGAGCACGATATAGTAGGTGGAATGCACCTGTCTCAAGCGCAGTGGAGAATGATTTCAACGTTGTGCAAGGTTCTGATGCCCTTTGAACTTGCCACACGTGAAGTCAGTTCAGACACTGCCAGCCTGAGTCAGGTCATTCCCCTCATCAGGCTTTTGCAGAAGAAGCTGGAGGCATTGAAGGAGGAGCTAACACGGAGCGATTCCGCTAGGCATGTGGGACTTGTGGATGCAGCCCTTAATTCGCTTAACAAGGATTCACGGGTGGTCAATCTGTTGAAATCAGAGCACTACATTTTGGCCACCGTGCTCGATCCTAGATTTAAAGCCTACCTTGGATCTCTCTTTCCGGCAGACACAGGTCTGCTGGGGTTGAAAGACCTGCTGGTGACAAAATTGTCAAGTCAAGCGGAACGCGACCTGTCAACATCTCCTCCTTCACATTCTCCCGCAACTGGGGGTGCGAGGAAAAGGCTCAGAATTCCGAGCCCACCCGCTGGCGGTGATGCAGGGCAGTCTGGAGCGACTGCTGATGCTGACATCTTGTCCGGACTGAAGGACCTGACAACGATTACGGACATGTCGTCTACTGTCACTGCATATGATTCTCTCAACATTGATAGAATGGTGGAGGATTATATGAGTGACCGCATCCAAGTAGGCACGTCACACAGTCCGTACTTATACTGGCAGGAAAAAGAGGCAATTTGGAGGCCCTTGCACAAACTGGCTTTATTCTACCTAAGTTGCCCTCCCACAAGTGTGTACTCCGAAAGAGTGTTTAGTGCCGCCGCTCACCTTGTCAGCAATCGGCGTACGAGGTTACATCCAGAAAATGTGGAGAAGATGATGTTCATTAAAATGAATTATAATCAATTCCTCCGCGGAGACATTGACCAGCAGCAATTGCCTCCACAAAGTACACAGGGAGCTGAGATGGTGGATTCCAGTGGGGACGAATTGATAATCTGTGAGGAGGGGGATGTACACGGTGATATATCGGAGGGTGAAGATGAGGTGGACATCTTGCCTCTGTAGAGCCAGTTTGTGCAAGGAGAGATTAATTGCTTCTTTTTTGGGGGGGGTCCAAACCAACCCGTCATATCAGTCACAGTCGTGTGGCAGACCCTGTCACTGAAATGATGGGTTGGTTAAAGTGTGCATGTCCTGTTTTGTTTATACAACATAAGGGTGGGTGGGAGGGCCCAAGGATAATTCCATCTTGCACCTCTTTTTTCTTTTCTTTTTCTTTGCATCATGTGCTGATTGGGGTGGGTTTTTTGGAAGGGACACCCTGCGTGACACTGCAGTGCCACTCCTAGATGGGCCCGGTGTTTGTGTCGGCCACTAGGGTCGCTAATCTTACTCACACAGCTACCTCATTGCGCCTCTTTTTTTCTTTGCGTCATGTGCTGTTTGGGGAGGGTTTTTTGGAAGGGACATCCTGCGTGACACTGCAGTGCCACTCCTAGATGTGCCCGGTGTTTGTGTCGGCCACTAGGGTCGCTAATCTTACTCACACAGTCAGCTACCTCATTGCGCCTCTTTTTTTCTTTGCGTCATGTGCTGTTTGGGGAGGGTTTTTTGGAAGGGCCATCCTGCGTGACACTGCAGTGCCACTCCTAGATGGGCCCGGTGTTTGTGTCGGCCACTAAAGTCGCTAATCTTACTCACACAGCTACCTCATTGCGCCTCTTTTTTTCTTTGCGTCATGTGCTGTTTGGGGAGGGTTTTTTGGAAGGGACATCCTGCGTGACACTGCAGTGCCACTCCTAGATGGGCCCGGTGTTTGTGTCGGCCACTAGGGTCGCTTATCTTACTCACACAGCGACCTCGGTGCAAATTTTAGGACTAAAAATAATATTGTGAGGTGTGAGGTATTCAGAATAGACTGAAAATGAGTGTAAATTATGGTTTTTGAGGTTAATAATACTTTGGGATCAAAATGACCCCCAAATTCTATGATTTAAGCTGTTTTTTAGTGTTTTTTGAAAAAAACACCCGAATCCAAAACACACCCGAATCCGACAAAAAAAATTCGGTGTGGTTTTGCCAAAACGCGTTCGAACCCAAAACACGGCCGCGGAACCGAACCCAAAACCAAAACACAAAACCCGAAAAATTTCAGGCGCTCATCTCTAATTACTTACCCACAGCAACATATATGTAGTATTAAACGCCCTTACGGCTCATTTCAGCCTAAACATGCCAGCACTTGACAAAACTCCACTTACAGTATTAGTGGTGGAACTTGTGAGTTGCCCAGGTGCAAAAATATAATTTGGGCCCCCCTCTTTCACCCCAACCAAGTTAATAATATGCCACACGGCAGTGGATGACAGGGAGAGGCATAGAGTGACAGCGTAAGACAGGGGAGGCAGAGGTTGACACTGAGAGGCAGAGGTGACAGCGGAATACAGGGGAAGGCAGTGGGTGACAGGGAGAGGCAGTGGGTGACGGTTACAAGCACTATGTCCTGCACGGTGTGGAGAACATGGGGCATGTTCTTTGGTGGGGGCAGGAACACAGTGCCCTCTGCTCTGTCTGTAACAGGGACCCCATCCACTTGTACTTTCCTCAGTTTGGCACTTGATCAGGCAGACTATGACAGTGCCAGCTACTGGTTGTGAGCTGCCTTTAATTCACAGATAGCAATGAATCAGAATAATGGCCCTCATTCCGAGTTGATCGCTCTGTATTTTTCATCGCATCGCAGTGAAATTCCGCTTAGTACGCATGCGCAATATTCGCACTGCGACTGCGCCAAGTAATTTTACAATGGAGATAGTATTTTTACTCACGGCTTTTTCATCGCTCCGGCGATCGTAATGTGATTGACAGGAAATGGGTGTTACTGGGCGGAAACAGGCCGTTTTATGGGCGTGCGGGAAAAAACGCTACCGTTTCCGGAAAAAACGCAGGAGTGGCCGGGGAAACGGGGGAGTGTCTGGGCGAACGCTGGGTGTGTTTGTGACGTCAAAACAGGAACGACAAGCACTGAACTGATCGCACAGGCAGAGTAAGTCTGAAGCTACTCTGAAACTGCTAAGTAGTTAGTAATCGCAATATTGCGAATACATCGGTCGCAATTTTAAGAAGCTAAGATTCACTCCCAGTAGGCGGCGGCTTAGCGTGTGTAACTCTGCTAAATTCGCCTTGCGACCGATCAACTCGGAATGAGGGCCAATGTACAGCTCTCTGTTAATTAGAGGCAGTATGTGGCTGAGATCATCAGCGCTTACAGGTGGCAGGACGCCTATCAACCCTGACTCCCTAAGGCAGGCATGTCCAAACTGCGGCCCTCTAGCTGTTGTGAAACTACATATCCCAGCATGCCCTGACACAGTTTTGCTGACAGAGAATGCTAAAGCTGTGTCAGGGCATACTGGGATGTGTAGTTTCTCAACAGCTGGAGGGCCGCAGTTTGGACATGCCTGCCCTAAGGTAAGGGGCAGGTCGCTAAGGCAGAGTGGGGCCCACCCTGCTCTCTGCAATGAGCCATTCATCCGACGTTGCTCAAAATGGTCTGCGGGTGTGCCAGGGGAAAACTCATTGCTGGTCTGGGCAGCACCAGTGGGCTTTTTAGTCCTCAGGGATCCTGGTGCAATGCATGTGCTGCACCAATGGTAGTTCCACCTCTGTACAGTATCTAAAATAACAAACCAGGAGAAATACATGGCAGGGTACAGGGTCAGCTTAATTTTAAATGATACAATTAGAGAGGTACAGTATGGTGGCAAAGAAGGAACAGTTAGAACTCACTGTCAGGGCCCACTAATTACACAATTCTGAAAGGAAAAGTAACTTGCCTAGCAACACAGAAACACCCTTTACTTGCCAAATGCTGGAAAGTGTATGCTGGCTAGCCTCGGGCTTTGAACCTCTCCAGGCATATAGAATGCCTTGCGTAATTTATTAGCCAGTGCATAGATGTATCCAACTTGCAGGGCCGGTTCTAGCCCTTTTGGCGTCCCGGGAGAAAATAGGGGCGTGGCTTCATAAAGGAGCATGGTCAGGTATGCCCCCTGTAGACTTGTGCCCCGTTTGTGCCCCCTGTAGAGTTGTGCCCCCTGTAGAGTTGTGCCCTCGTTTGTGCCGCTTACAAAAAAATAAAATTTTATTAATTAATACTCACCATCCCCGCTCCTGATTCCCAACGGCTGCTTACCTCCATCTCCGGCCTTTGTCGCCGCTCCTATGATCTATGGGAAGGATGTCATGACGTCTCTCCCACAGCACAGCATAGACACTAGAGGTCAATTATGACCTTTAGTGTCTATGTGCCGCTCCCACAATGCCGTGCGGTGCATCGCGCACCGCACAGTGCACCGCACAGCTGTGACAGCACAGCACCGGGGGTAGCGGATCTTGCTAAGGTAGCGGCGCCCACCGGAAGGCGGCGCCCCGGGCAAAAATTCTGTGTGCCCGTAGCAAGATCCGCTACTGCCAACTTGCCAACCATTTTTTTTATAAAGAGACAGACAGCATTGAACATGCTCTGCACAAATGTCCTGCATATACTCGCGCAGCATGTAATTTAATCTAGCAGTGCTTTGTGATCCATACAGGCACACCCTTCTGTCACAGCACGTTCTTCCCATTCCCTAATGCCTATGACTACTTCAGCTCTTTTGCAATTTCAATTTCTGATTCATTTTCAAGTACAGCGGAGTACGAGGAACATTACATTATGTCGCACATTTAAAATTCTAATGTCGGGGGTCATTAATCATTGTTGTGTTTATCTGTGAGGCACAATATTTACATGCAGTTGGTATCTGTGAAGAGGAATCCATTTTTAACGTCTGTTTTGTGATTTATTCTCGTCGTCCCATGTCTGACATTATTATAAGCATCAAAATTACCTGAGAGAGCATCATTTACATGTATTATACTCAGCACATTGGCCATAATTCCATATTCAGTGCTTCAGAATCCAGAATATGAGGTTTTTGTGGAAAAAGAAGTAACATATTTATTATTATTATTATTATTATTATTATTATCTTTTATTTCTATAATGCCACAAATGTTGCACTGCGCCATACACATGCGAACAGAGAAAACATTTAACAGTATTAAACAATGCATAGATAACAACAAACAAGACAAAATTGCACAATAAAAAAATGATACAATGATCCGTCGGCAAAACAGATGACATACTGCAGCATAACACAGAATTGTAGATCCCGCTATTGACAAGACACTGAGCATCAGTGATAAGTAGCACAAACTGTATGAGAGATCGCCAAGTGCCCATGAACATGAGCTACCAGAACAGAGATTCTGAGGTGCAGTGGTAGGAAGAAAAACACAAGGCTGTTGGAAATTATGCGTGTCTGGGTGTTGAGTTACAGATGTGTTCACATTCTTTTTAAGTCCTATTTGCAGCAAATGTGAATTGTTTGCCGCAAATCGTGTGCCCGTGGTTGTGCGCAGTTATGTGTGTATGCACCCACTTCCAAACGAATGCATGTTGCATACACACACTGCAACTAGTCGCTTCAGGGTGTGACCAGAAGCTGCCGCCATGCGTCCGCAGGCAGTGGGCGAAAACGTGGAAGATGAACATGGACACATGTTTCTAGGCTCGCACCAGCGGATAACTCAAACTAAGAACAGTCCAGTTATTTATCCAGTTGTGTTGGTTTATTTAAAGATAGCAGATATAGGGGTCTATTCAATTCAAGTCGGTTATGCCGTCAAGTCGGAAAGACTTCACTTTCCGACTTTTTGAGGTTGAATCTGGATTCAACCTATTCAAGTGCCATTTTTCTGACAAGTCGGGATTTTCAACTTGTCGGAAAAAAAAATGGATCGGCAGATTAGCCGCGGATCCACGTATTTTGTCGGATTTCCAGGCATTTCCGACAGGTTTTTGGCCCGTTTTTGACAGTGCCGATCCGACTTTAAAAAAAGTTGGATTAGCATTGTCAAAACGGGCTAAACCTGTTGAAAATGCCCGCAAATTGACTAGTTCAGTGTCGGATCCTCCGACACTGATTAAATACACCCCATAGCCATACTCACTGTTACACTGGATCTCATGGAGTGAAGCTTCAGCGGGATGGGGTGTTATACAGCTCACCAGGTGATGAGTATATGTAGGCACTGCATAGTTGTGCAGGAATACTGGAATAGTGGATTGCAGGTAATCAGAAGTCTCTCTTCTGTCACCCACAATGCCACACCACTCTGATGCTGCCCTGCTCAGTGCTGTAAATGCTGGGACGACAGGCCAAGCTCCGCCTGCTGTATGTTACATATGTTAGGTTTGCAGGCTGACTCTATGTCAAAGGGCCCTAGGTATCCTTGCTTAGCTTCGACAGTAAAGTATGCCTCTGCCCCATCCGTGTGTGCATCTGCCCCTACCTGTGTGTGCATCTGCCCTTACCAGTAGGTGCCTCTGCTCCTATCCATATGCCTATGCCCCTACTCGTGTCTGCATCTGTCCCTACACATGTGTGCCTCTATCCTTACCTGTGGGTGATTCTGCCCCTACCCGTGTGTGCCTCTGCCCCTACCCATGTGTGCCTCTGCCTCTGCCCTTACACGTGGGTTCCTCTGCTCCTACCCATGTGTGCCTCTGTCCCTACCTGTGGGTGTCTGCCCTGACAGCTGTCAAGATTGGAGAGCTGTGAGGGACGGGGGTGAGAGCGCCGGGCGCCCGCCAGCACGGCTGTGTCTGGCGCGGCGCGTATAGCGGACTTCAAAGCAGCCGCCGGTTCGTGAGCCAATCAGAGCTCGCGGACCGGCAGCCAATCAGAAGCCGCCGGTCCGCGAGCTCTGATTGGCTCACGAACCGGCGGCTGGTTTGAACGCCATACGCTGCCGTGCCAGACACAGCCGCGCTGGCGGGCGCCCGGCGCTCTCACCCCCATCCCTCACAGCCCGGAGGAGGAGGAGCAGCAGCAGCAGCAGTGCAGCAGCGGTAAGCAGCTGCAGCACTGGCTGCTGTGGGGGCAATTGTATACCTGGCACTGTGGGGGCAATTGGCTGGCACTGTGGGGCATTTGTATGCCTGGCACTGTGGGGGCAATTGTTTACCTGGCACTGTGGGGGCATCTGTATACATGGCACTGTGGGAGCAATTGTTTACCTGGCACTGTGGAGGCAATTGTTTACCTGGCACTGTGGGGGCATTTGTATACCTGGCACTGTGGGGGCATCTGTATACCTGGCACTGTGAGGGCATTTGTATACCTGGCACTGTGGGGGCATTTGTATACCTGACACTGCACTATCGGGGGCATATAATGTAAATTTCGGCTCATACCGGGTGCTGTAATGTGAATTTTGGCTCATACTGTGTGGTATAACGTGAAAGGGGCAGCAGTACTAGATAGTATAAGGGGTCCTACTATTGTGGTGCATAATGCGTATAAGGGGTGTATGGTGTGGTAAACTACACTGAAGGCCACGCCCCCTTTTGAGTGACCACGCCCCCTTTTCCAGAGCGCGCGCACCTTCGGCGCGCGCTTAATTACAAACCTCACATTTCCATACCCCCACTTAAAAATTTCCACTTTAACCACTGGTTGTGTATATTTTAATAGAGAATGATGTACGCCTGTATGTTGTTAGAATATTAATTATATTTGTAAGAACATAGACTAATAAGTGGGGAAGAGTCAGGAATAGTAAGGGGAGGAGTCACAGAGGTGGGCCTGTGTGCTTCAAAAATGCCAGGGCCTATTTTTAGGCCCTGTCTGCTGCCATATGTCCAGTGCTGCTGTAGAAGTCCAGTCCATTGCAGTGGTGCTGTGTTGTCCTGCATAAGTCCAATGGTGGTGTCCCTGTGCTGCTGTATATTTCCAATGATACTGCCATATATGTCCAGTGGTACTGCCATATATGTCCAGTGATACTGCCGTATATGTCCAGTGATACTGCCGTATATGTCCATTGATTCTGCCATATATGTCCAGCGGTACTGCCGTATAAATCCAGTGATCCTGCCGTATAATTCCAATGATCCTGCCGTATAATTCCAGTGGTACAGCTGTATATTTCCAGTGATCCTGACGTATAATTCCAATGATCCTGCCGTATAATTCCAGTGGTACAGCTGTATACATCCAGTGATCCTGCCGTATATTTCCAGTGATCCTGACGTATAATTTCAGTGATCCTGACGTATAATTTCAGTGATCCTGACATATAATTCCAGTGATACTACCGTGTATATATATATACCCTGTTGCAAAGCAGATTACTGAGGCCATAACAACTATGCTGGTGTTAGACGTGCGTCCGGTATCCACCATTATTGCAGTGGGACTGCAGTGCCAACCCTAGATGGGCCAGGTGTTTGTGCTGTACACTTGTGTCACTTAGCTTAGTCATACAGCTACCTCATTGCCCTCTTTTACTTCTTGGCATGATGTGCTGTTTGGGTACTATTTTTTTTTAAGTGCCCTCCTGTCTGACACTGCAATGCCACGCCTAGATGGGCCAATTGTTTGTGTCGCTTAGCTTAGTCATACAGCAACCTCATTGCAATTCTTTTTCTTCTTTTCATGATGTGCTGTTTGGGGCCTATTTTTTAAATCTGCCATCCTGTCTGCCACTGCAGTGCCACTCCTAGATGGTCAGGTGTTTGTGCTGCCCACTTGTGTCGCTTAGCTTAGCCACCTTAGTGCAACCTTTTGGCCTAAAAACAATATTGTGAGGTGTGAGGTGTCCAGAATAGACTGGAAATGAGTGGAAATGAATGATTTTGAGGTTAATAATACCGTAGGATCAGAATTACCCCCAAATTCTGTGATTTTAGCCGTTTTTATGTTTTTTTCAAAAATCATCCAGATCCAAAACCAAAACACGAAAGGATGGTTTTGGCAAAACCAATCCAAAACCAAAACTCCTATATAATAGCCCAGATCTGTGACTCTGTGCCTGTGTGTATAACGCTGGGCGTGGCTAGGAGCTCTCATCGGGTGTGCAGCAGGTCTATCACACACAGTCCACAGCTGATTGGGTGAGAAACGCCCTCCCACACAGGTTACATCCAATGGGAGGCTCTGTCCTTTGGCTGCTGTGTGTTCCCAGAGCAGGATTCACAATGGGGCTGATGGAGCTGCAGCTCCAGGTCAACACCTCAGAATAGGCCCACTCAGAGGCGGATTGGGAACAAAAATCGGCCCTGGAAAAATTTGTACTTGTGGCCCCAGATGGGCAGCACCAGAGGTGTAAGGTCTATACATGGGCCATGGCAGCAGCACCCACCCCCCAAAACTTCCCAGATATTGGGCATGTCCAGCATCAAGGGGGAAGTTAAATAGAAATAAAATTAAATATTATGAGCACATTATATTATACACCTTCAGAATTTAGGAAACTATATCATTCTTTAGAAATATATATTTTCTTGCTTATTACACCAACCGTATCCCAATCACTATCCACTCAATCTTATATGTCAGCCAAGCAGGCAGACAGAGCATAGACTAGGTCATCTGCAATCACAGGCTAAGTGGCAAAGTCATTTTCATATATGCACATTATTTAGCATCTTATTCATTATGTCTATAAAAAGGACCACATGTCCTCAAACAAAACAGGCCCCACGGGTGCGTCGGCCCACGGGGAATCTTCCCTGTAGACCCTATGGCCAATCCGCCTCTGGGCCCACTGCATCTGCAGAAACATACCCTCCAACAATTTACACATAAAAATTGCTACAAATTTGAAAAAGGGGTGTGGCCATGGGTAGCGTGTCGTGACCACTCCCCTTTTTATATACTTTCAATGGAAGTTTGGAGAGCCAAAAATCGGTACAGATCATAAAAAAAGGTACTGTACCTGCCAAAAAGGTACAGTTGAAGGGTATGCCACTGCATCTGCAGCAAGTCTCTGTGCTGTAGATAGGGGGGGGGAATCCTTTTACTGCAGCGTCCTATGTCCTGCTGCCAGTCCGCCTGCCCCCTCTGGCATCAACAATCCCCACTCCCTAGCCACGGCGCAGGTGGAACAAAAGCTGCTGCGGCCACCGGCTTAGACGTGTATGAAAGCGGCGCAGCGAAAGGCTTTCATAGCCCTCCCAGAACCTCACACTCTCTGAGCCTCAGAGCCTCCTCTGCGCGTAATGTCACAGAAGTGCCTCCCCGCCACAACCGCACCCAGATCCCCAGAGGCACTGACTCTGCAACACAGCACCTGGGCTGCCGGCCTGGAAGCCCCGAGATGGCTAATGTAATGGATAGAGTGGGTGATATCATGGAGGGTAATGTCTGGACGCTGAATCAATGTAAAAGGTGACAGTGCTGTCAGAGGCGTCACTCACCTCCTTAACACCCGTTGCGGCAGTGGGAAAAGGGGTTGTAATGGTTGGGGCTTAATTAGAGGGCGGGGCTTCACGGGTGGCACCCATATTTAGTCCATTGAAGGACCAAAAGGGGGCATGGCTTTGCGGGATGGGGCGAGGCTTCGCTTTCCGACACCCAATTTATTTGTCACTTGGGGGTGTGGGAGGTGAGGGCTGTCTCCCGGGGAGTGCTGTCCCTGCAGTGCTGGCTCCTACACAGTGACAGGAGCAGAGTGCTGCACATAATATAACAGTGCAGCACTCGGCTTCTGTCACTGTGCAGGAGCCGGCATTTTGGTGTCACCAATCAGCGGGTTACACACGGGAGCGGGCCGCACCCCCCTTGTGACGCCACTGAGTGCAGTGCAGTGCAGTGGGTGTGCACAGCACTCTCACCTTTTACATTGATTCAGCAAGTCAGTCAGTTCTGCCAGCCAGTTACTATTGTTAGTGCCGGTGTCCCAACGCGCCACATTACAGGAAAGTAGACGCACTTAATAAACTACAGCTCCCAGCAGCCCTTACCGCTGAAGCATTCTGGCGCTAAGGGCTGCTGGGAGTTGTAGTTTATTGAGTGCATCTTCTTCCCTGTAATGCAGCGCGCTGGGACACCGGCGCTAACAATAGTGACTGGCTGCTGTGCGAATCTCCGGGAGAGCCACTGCCAAAGGGAGGACAGCAGCTTAGCTTCCAGGAGGAGAAGCAGGAGAAGCATTATCTGCCACTCCCCCACTCGCAGTACCTCCGGGCCCCATCCGCGGTGGATCTCGACCTCCACCCGCGGCACCAACGCACCCGCCCCTCCCCCACCTGCGGTGGCTCCAGACCCCCTCCCTCACCTGCAATGCCCCCGCACCTGACCCTCCCCCACCCACCCCACCCCTCCCCCACCAGCGGCACCCCCGCAACTGCTCCTCACCCACCCGCGGTGGCTTAGGACCCATCCGCGGCACCCACCCCTCCCACATCCGCGACACCACCGCACCAGTGCCTCCCCCCACATGCGGCACCACTGCAACCACACCTCCCCCACTTGTGGCACCCACGGACCCCATCCGCATCTCCCCCGTACCGGCCACTCCCCCAACCACAGCACCTACTAGGTGCTTAATCAGGCCCTGCGTGCGCTATTCACGCCGCTGCAAGGGGCTATGACTCCTTAACCATTGCACGCCATTTGTACATGTAATATTTAACCACTCACACAATTATGATTGAAGGTAATACTCCATATAATACAAATATTGCACGACACAAGGTCATGCAAGGGTTAAGGGGCTGTGGCCCCTTACGACGGTGTGTAGAGCGTCCGTAGGCCACGATGAATCACCTAGTACTGTATACTGACACACACTGTAAACTATATTATATTCAAAATTCTATTCTAATTTGCAGCAATTTAATATTATTATTATTATTATTATTTTAATCATTTGGTTATCCATTTATGCATTCAGCACTGTACAGTGATCATTATGCAACAACATACTATGAAAATACAAAGAAAATAAAGATGTCCCTGTCCAAATATGATTACAATTTATATAGGGAGCCATGTGGGGAGCCTGTAGTGGAATAACAATGGTGTCTATTGGTGGGCGAAGGCTGAAGCATTACATAATAAGTCACCATTGGCGACTGGCATCTTTCTTCAGTTACCTGCAGTATGGTGCGCTTCAGATGAGGAGAGACAGGGCGTGATTAATCACCTGGTATATATATATATATATATATATATATATATATTTATTTATATATATATATTTATTTATATATATATATATATATATATATATATATATATCATAAAGGGATTTTTCTGCTTCATTATCAACTGTTTAATAACTTGCCCACTTATACACAGTAAGTAATATTGTAAGAAATGACATACAGTGTAGTGTTTTTATAGCACCTTATCTTTTACTTGAAAGTGATGCATATATGGAGTGACGTACTCATTAATGCAATTAATATAATTATACTTTACAAATTTGAATTAGGTTTGTATGCAGAGAGTTTTAAAATGTATTAAGCTTTAACAAGAGATAAAGTGGAGATTGATAAAGAGTCATAAATAACCAGCCAATCAGCTTCCTAATACCGCTTTTACACCGCAATGCCGGGACGCAGCCGGAAATTGGAAACGGGTCCTTCCCAGGTGCGACCCGGCATTGGACCATTCACACTGCCATCCTGACCTGGCAATATGCCGGGTCAGGTTGGCATCGGGGGGCTGGGATGGACCCGGCTTTGGGGGCAGGTGCGGAGGTGGGGCTTGGAGAAGAGATCATCTCCGCGCCGCCTCTCCCTCTGCAGTGACCGCATCGACCCGGAAACCCGTTCACACTGCACCTGACCCGGTATTTAACCCGGGAATAACTGGCATGTCACAGACTGTGATTGACAAATGACAGTTAGGAGCTGATTGGCTGGTAATTTAACACTCTTTATTCCACTTTCTCTTGTTAAAGCATTATACATTTGGGTCGTAATTCCAGAAAATACTTAAACTTGACATAAAGAAATAATTAACAATTATTTTCTTTTTAAATCAGGCATCAAAAGCGATATAAATCTGTAGCTGGTGTGAGCCAGAATGACTGGTTGTGAATGTTTTCCCCATGTGGTGACGCAGTGTGAGGTGAGGAGTGAACATTTTGATGCTGAATTCTCTGACATCCACTTGTTCCTTCGCGGCAGAGACAGTTATTTCACAACTACACGTCTCTTTAGTGCCACTTTATTAAGACAAGCTATTGATGTCTGTTTTACTAATGACTATACTGCTTTGAAAAATGGACACGTCATTTTGCCCCCTCTTAGAAAGCATTTAGTGCTTGAGATCAGAAATATTGAACGATTATCGTGGGACATGTTCCCATGAGATTTATATGAAAGGATTGAGTTATACCAGCAGCGTAACTACACCTTTGGGGGCCCCACAGCACAATTTCCATGGGGCCCCCAGCGCACACACCCCCCCCCACACACACACACACACACACACACACACACACACACACCTACACACACACCTCCCCCCCTCCCCAGCTCCAGACTACTTAGGGCTCAGTCCCTCAACCTCTTTCCCCCGATGGTGGAGCCGGCGTGCGGGCGCTCACCTTCAATGCCCCGTGCTGGCTGCTCTGCAGGATCACCCGGCCTTGCTCTGTTCTCTCTCCTCACTGACTTAAACAGGGAGGAGGCAGGGCTGTGGTCCGGGGATGTCTCTGCAAGCACAGCCGCTCTTCCTCCCAGCATCTGACTGTGAGGAGAGACGGATCGGCCAGGAGAGAAGTTAAATAAAAAGCAGCACAAATAGGTGCAGGGAGAGTGCAGGGCCCCCGGAGGCAGCCAGGGCCCCGCAGCAGCTGCACTCCCTGCACCTATGGTAGCTATGCCCTTGAGTTATACTAAATGCCTGTATTCGGTTGGTAGCGATGGCTTGTTGTATAATTATAATTAGTGATGAGCGGGTTCGGTTTCCTCGGAATCCGAACCCCCCCGAACTTCACCCATTTTACACGGTTCCGAGGCAGACTCGGATCCTCCCGCCTTGCTCGGTTAACCCGAGCGCGCCCGATCGTCATTATCCCGCTGTCGGATTCTCGCGAGATTCGTATTCTATATAAGGAGCCACGCGTCGCCGCCATTTTCACTCGTGCATTGGAGATGATAGGGAGAGGACGTGCAGCGTTCTCTCAGTTTCTGTGTTCAGTGTGCTGCAAATATATGTGCTCAGTGTGCTGCAAATATCTGTGCTCAGTGTGCTTGCAAATATCTGTGCTCAGAGTGCTGAAAATATCTACGTTCTCTGCCTGAAAAATGCTCCATATCTGTGCTGCATTGTAGTATATAGTAGGAGGACAGTGCAGAATTTTGCTGACCAGTGACCACCAGTATTATATAGCAGTACGGTACAGTAGTCCACTGCTCTACCTACATCTGTGTCGTCAAGTATACTATCCATCCATACCTGTGGTGCATTTTAGTTGTGCGCAGTATATATAATAGGAGGACAGTGCAGAATTTTGCTGACCACCAGTATATAATATATAGCAGAGGCAATGATGTATCTGCACACACACAATTTTTTCAATAAAGAATTGGAACAAAAGTTCCAAAGGGAACCCCTATAGGTTGTCGGTAATTACCATTCTTTATGGGGGTGCTACTAACTACAGCTATAGTAAATACAGAAGAAGAAAGAAGAAAGGGCTGTATTGTTGGTGCACATGAAGAGGAGTGATCCGGTTATCACATCCACTTAAAATATAACTTTTATTATTATTTCCATAAAAAATAATGTGAAATGATATACATAAACTACGAGCTTAGGCGAAACATAGAGGTTCAAATTGTTGACATAGACAAAACATACAAGGTGCAATGAAAGTTAATAAATGTGATTAAAGATTAAAAAGTGTGTGTCCACATGTTTATTCTAATGTCCAAATATATATAATGTGTTTCATGCGTTAAGCCAGTAATCCCTTATTATTTCATCCACAGTTTGTCTCCCAGCATTAATCTGAGTATTCAATAATAGATAATAATTTTATGGGGACTTAGATTTGTATCTTATACATTCCAATGGGAAATTCACACATTATTAATGTAAGTGGACATTGTGATAGTATAGTGGAAAAACAATATTTTGGAGAGTGGCAGTATAATATTAGGTATAGATTCGATTTAGACCAGATCAGATATAATGAGACAATCACTATTACGTCCAATATTCAGTGAAGGGTGCTCTAACCACTATTGGTTTATCAAGTACACTTGTTTGAAGTATTCTTATAATCGTGCTAGATTGCACTAAAAATATTCTTATAGTGAATGTAGTGAGAGTTGTTATTTACATAGAATATATGTTCCCAAAACACATATAATCCACCGTGAATACACCATACACCTTCAAGGGTATAAATCCTCAATAGGGGCGATGCACTAGACCTAGTTCCAATATATACTTTGGGGGATATGAATCTCCCTCAGTTTTCACAATCGACACAAATTGGGTATGTAACAGTTATAATATTATGGTGTTCACAATATTATTGTCCTTAGAAGGAAAGCACCTTCATTATTTAGGACTAGTGACACCCTCCCAACTAGTCACATTTAAGTCTGTGTATATCACTGGACCAATAGATAATGCGTAAATCTTTAGATCCAATTCTAATAAGTAATATACTTCAGCTTATATATATTGGTGCCTCAATATAGGTATATTGTTTGGTCAATAATTCATGCTTCACCCTTAAATATCCAGAGTTTATTATTATGTGAGACGATTTTATTTAAGTTGTATATTCACAGGTAGTGTTAATTGGAATACAGATTTTAAACAATTCTAGATATTAGTGTTGAAACCTTTATTATATCGGTGTCTGCTGAATTGTGTCACAGAGATCTCACAACATTCATAAGCTTATCCTGTGAGTGCACAGTGCTCATGTATTAGATTCATATTGTTACCATCTGTTTCCTGCATATGATCCAGGAGATTGGTAACTGTATCGTCTGTGCATTCATCTAGGTAGTGTTAAAAGTTAGTATTGAAACATTTGTTGCACTTGTGTCTACTCAAATGTGTCACAGATACCTTACAGCATTCATAGGCTTCTGCTGAATTGTGTCACAGAGATCTCACAGCATTCATAAGCTTATCCTGTGAGTGTACAGTGCTCATGTATCAGATTCATATTGTTACCATCTATTTCCTGCATATAATCCAGGAGATTGGTAACTGTATCGTCTGTGAATTCACTTAAATAGTGTTAGAAGTTAATATTGAAACATTTGTTGCACTTGTACCTACTCAATTGTGTCACAGATGCCTTACAACATTCATAGGCTTATCATATTAATGCTCAGTGCACCTATATAAGATTTTTATTATTGCCATCTGGTCACTACATAGAGAGAGTTCAGCAACCAATGCAATGCTGTTTAATCATCCTATCACTGTATTGCTGTTTGATAAATGATAGTTTTAATCTCCATAACCTGGTCTAATCCTTTGACTGCCACTCCATTTTGATAACTAAATTCCACTATACATAGTAAGGTTATAACTGGTTAAACATTATTAGTATTAGACATGGACATAGAAGACACGCTGAACACACGCTGCCCACACGCGTGTTCCGCCGTTACTCTGACAGCTTCGTGGTATAGTGGTTAGAGCACCCTTCACTGAATATTGGATGTAATAGTGATTGTCTCATTATATCTCGTCTAAATCGAATCTATACCTAATATTATACTGCCACTCTCCAAGATATTGTTTTTCCACTATACTATCACAATGTCCACATACATTAATAATGTGTGAATATCCCATTGGAATGTATAAGATACAAATCTAAGTCCCCATAAAATTATTATCTATTATTGAATACTCAGATTAATGCTGGGAGACAAACTGTGGATGAAATAATAAGGGATTACTGGCTTAACGCATGAAAAACATTATATATATTTGGACATTAGAATAAACACGTGGACACACACTTTTTAATCTTTAATCACATTTATTAACTTTCATTGCACCTTGTATGTTTTGTCTATGTCAACAATTTGAACCTCTATGTTTCGCCTAAGCTCGTAGTTTATGTATATCATTTCACATTATTTTTTATGGAAATAATAATAAAAGTTATATTTTAAGTGGATGTGATAACCGGATCACTCCTCTTCATGTGCACCAACAATACAGCCCTTTCTTCTTTCTTCTTCTATAATATATAGCAGTATGGTACAGTAGTCCACTGCTCTACCTACCTCTGTGTCGTCAAGTATACTATCCATCCATACCTGTGGTGCATTTTAGTTGTGCGCAGTATACATAGTAGGAGGACAGTGCAGAATTTTGCTGACCACCAGTATATAATATATAGCAGTACGGTACAGTAGTCCACTGCTCTACCTACCTCTGTGTCGTCAAGTATACTACAAAAGTTCAGTAAAATTACCCAAAAATCAAAATTAAAAGGGTCTGATGAGAAGCGTAAACTTGCCAATATGCCATTTACGACACGGAGTGACAAGGAATGGCTAAGGCCCTGGACTATGTTCATGGCTAGTAGTTCAGATTCACATGAGGATGGAAGCACTCATCCTCTCGCTAGAAACTGCAGTGCCACTCCTAGATGGGCCAGGTGTTTGTGTCGGCCACTTGGGTCGCTTAGCTTAGCCATCCAGCGACCTTGGTGCACCTCTTTTTTTCTTTGCATCATGTGCTGTTTGGGGACTATTTTTTAAATCTGCCATCCTGTCTGACACTGCAGTGCCACTCCTAGATGGGCCAGGTGTTTGTGTCGGCCACTTTAGTCGCTTAGCTTAGCCATCCAGCGACCTTGGTGCACCTCTTTTTTTCTTTGCATCATGTGCTGTTTGGGGATTTTTTTTTAAATCCTCCATCCTGTCTGACACTGCAGTGCCACTCCTAGATGGGCCAGGTGTTTGTGTCGGCCACTTGGGTCGCTTAGCTTAGCCATCCAGCGACCTTGGTGCACCTCTTTTTTTCTTTGCATCATGTGCTGTTTGGGGACTATTTTTTTAAATCTGCCATCCTGTCTGACACTGCAGTGCCACTCCTAGATGGGCCAGGTGTTTGTGTCGGCCACTTGGGTCGCTTAGCTTAGCCATCCAGCGACCTTGGTGCACCTCTTCTTTTCTTTGCATCATGTGCTATTTGGTGACTATTTTTTAAATCTGCCATCCTGTCTGACACTGCAGTGCCACTCCTAGATGGGCCAGGTGTTTGTGTCTGCCACTTGGGTCGCTTAGCTTATCCATCCAGCGACCTCGGTGCAAATTTTTGGACTAAAAATAATATTATGAGGTGTGAGGTGTACAGAATAGACTGGAAATGAGTGGAAATTATGATTATTGATGTTAATAATACTATGGGGTCAAAATGACCCCCAAATTCTATGATTTAAGCTGTTTTTGAGGGGTTTTTGTAAAAAATAATCCAAAACACATCCGAATCCAACAAAAAATGTTCAGGGAGGTTTTGCCAAAACGCGTCCGAATCCAAAACACGGCCGCTGAACCGAATCCAAAACCAAAACACAAAACCCGAAAAATTTCCGGTGCACATCACTAGTTATAATAGAATCCTGAACGATCATCAAATAATCATTTTAATATATCACACTAACAATTTAATTAAATGATAATGGCAATGTACCATCTAAGATGCAAAAAATTAGCTGGCTTGTTCAGTATATTGGGTGTTGCTATGTTGCCTGTCTGAACTCAGAAGGTATATGCCCCCGCTATTCCTATTCCTATTCCATACAGTACATACTTTCCTATTACATTCCTCCCAATTTTCATTGCCTGTGAAAGGAGTATATTTTCCATAATGAGGACGCTACAGGGTAGATCGGTTGGAATCTGCCCTATCTGGACAATGTTTGGGTGTACCTGAGGCAGAGTCGATTTTGGCTGGTGCCCCCTTGCACCATTGCTAGTTCTGCAGGAGGTGCCTGGCATGAGTCAGCTGGCAGCTCTGCTAACATTGGGCGCTTTTGTTTATGAAAATGCATCTTATTTGCAGTACTATGTGGCTAGGATGTACAAGCAGCTTCTGCTGATTAAAATGATATATTGCATGCCTTTAGTCTGTGTTCAACTGCGGCTGTATCTGCATACGAAATGCTACATTACAGTAATTTCCAGGAATACACTGCAACGTAGCATTTCGTATGCAGATACAGCCAGAGTCAAACACAGAATATAGGCATGCCGCATATCATTTTAATCAGCAGAAGCTGCTGGTGCCCCTAAGCATACCAAATGCCCTAGGCATTTGCCTAGTTTGCCTATGCCTAAGGCCGGCTCTGCCTTTATCACTTAATAGGTATGTTAGTATGTCATGATATATAAAGACCAAGGGGGGAATTCAACTGTTATCGCACCCCGATCTCCGGTCTAAAGTGATGGGAGATTGAGGGGCGATATTCAAATGTCCCATGTTCTCACGCTGATCGTGCACATTACAGTCAGACTTAGGCGCGCAAAGCACCTAAACCTGACTAAAAAGTAATGGGCGCCCAAATTGTTGTCTTTATGCGCATATCAGCTTGCTACCCCTGGTGGTAGTGAGCTGAAATGAACTTGTTGCGCCAGTTGACAGCAGCATTAGAATAGCAACCAGCGGGCGCAATCGTGGGTGAGAGGGGTGATACATTTGAATCCGGACCAAAGTCTTTAACTACAGGAATATTAAGGGGAAATTCAAATCTTATCGTACCCTCGATCTCCCGTCTAAAGTGTCAGGATATCAAGGGGCGATATTCAAATGATCCCCTTTATCACACTGATCGCGCCAATTACACTTGGGTTTAGGTGCGCAAAGCACCTAAACCCGACTAAGGTAATGGGTGCGAATGTGAAAAGACCCATTTCGGCGACCAAATGGTTGTCTTTATGCGCATATCAGCTTGCTACCCTTGGTGGTAGCGAGCTGAAATGAACTTGTTGCGCCCGTTGATGTGATCATGAAAAGACCCATTTCTGTGCCCCAACGGGTCTTTTCATGATTGCGCCCATTACTTTAGTCATGTTTAAGTGCTTTGTGCGCCTAAATCCGATTGTAATTGGCACAATCGTGCATTTCAGCACGCTTGGGACCGTGATCGCGGGTGGGAGGGGGGGATACATTTGAACGCCCAGCCCTAAGAGTCCACATTGCGCAAGTGTTTTTGAGCATGTCCTAATTTGGCAGTTGTGCACCCCACATGCTTATACACATTTTCTAATACAGAACACAGAGCTGTAACTACAGGTGTTTGGCCAATGACATAGCCCAGGGAGCAAGGCTGGGGAAGGAGTCAGGGATCTCTGTCGTAGGATGGAGATTTTCTGGCCTCTGCGACGGACTGATTATGCGACACCATGGCTGCCGTAATCTGTCTGATGGTTGGAGAGAGTTCCGATGCTACACCCTGGGATGCAGGTCAGATCACTACTGTAGCAGGAGGGGCCTATATGTAATAGATGGGATGTAGGCAATTTACCTATGATCAGAATCCCAATGGTCACAAGACCGACAATAATTGATCGATGGTCAAAATACCGACATGGTCAAAATACCGACATGGTCAAAATACTGACATAATATGAGTTTTTCATTATTTTTTTCATTGAAACCGACTTGTTCATACTTTACCATCCCAGTGGACCTTGAGGGGGAATATAATAGTGCCAGAAGTGCTCTCCATGCTAGGGGACGCGGTATACCTATATGGTGTCCATGTTGACCTATGTCAACATACACACCCAAAACATTTGAAAAACATTTGTCGAGTTTTTGACTTTTTAAATGTCGGTATTTTGACCGTGTTGACATTTTAAATGGCTGTATTTTGACCATGTCGGTATTTTGACCATTGGTATTTTGATGGTAGGTAAATCATACTGATCCCGTAATAGATGCCTCCTGCTGCACCACCATACAGAGCTATCACTGCTGCTTCCTTGGAATAGCAACTCCAGCCAGGGGCGGATCCAGAAGAAAATGATAGGGGGGGCACCATGGAAGGGGCAAGTACATTTGCGTGCGGCTTCGGTGCATGTGAGGTGGCGCTTCTTATACAATGCCCACAGTTGTAGCGCTCATTATGCAATGTCCACTGTACTGGTAGTGCCCCTTATATAGACCCCCAAGTAGTGGTGCCCCTTTTGCAATGCCCGTATTGCCCCCAGTAGTAATGTTGCCTGTAGTAATGCCCCCAGTCATTATGCCCCCAGTGGTAATTCCCCTGCAGTCATGACCTCAGTAGTTTACCCCCCCCCCACTTTAGTTTAGCCTCCCAGTGGTAATGCCCCCAGTAGTTTAGCCACCGGTAGTAATGCCCCCCTATAGTTTGCCCCATTGTAGCTTAGTCCCTGTAGGTATGCCCCCTTGTAGCTTAGCCTTCAGTAGTAATGCCCCCAGTAGTTTGGCCCCTGTAGTTATCCCCCAGTAGTTTGGCCCCTGTAGTTAAGCCCCCAGTAGTTTGGCCCCCCTGTAGTTTAGCCCCCAAGTAGTAATGCCCCTGTAGTTAAGCCGCCAGTAGTAATGCCCCTGTAGTTACGCCGCCAGTAGTTGGCACCTTTGTAGTTGGCCCCCAGTAGTTTGCCCCCAGTAGATGCCCCCCAGTAATAATGTCCTCCAGTAGTTTGCCTCCAGTAGTAATGCCCCTTATGAGTTTGCCCCCAATAGATGACCTCCCAGTAGTAATGCCCCAGTAGATGCCCTCCAGTAATAATGCCCCCAGTAGATGCCCCCCAGTAGCTGCCCCCAATAGATGACCCCCCAGTAGTAATGCCCCCAGTAGATGCCCCCCAGTAATAATGCCCCAGTAGCTGCCCCCAATAGATGACCCCCCAGTAGTAATGCCCTCAGTAGATGCCCCCCAGTAATAATGCCCCAGTAGCTACCCCCAATAGATGACCCCCCAGTAATAATTCCCCCTACAAGTTTGCCCCAATAGATGACCCCCCTGTAGTAATACCCCAGTAGATGGCCCCCAGTAAAAATGTCCCCCAGTAGCTGCCCCCAATAGATGACCCCTCAGTAGTGATGCCCCCAGTAGATGCCCCCCAGTTATAATGCCCCCAGTAGTTCCCCCCCCCCCAGTAGTAATGCCCCTTGTTGATGCCCCCCCCAGTAGTAATGTCCCCCGTAGTTTGCCCCCAGGAGATGCCCCCGCTGCATTAAGGAAATAAAAAACATACTTACCGAGCCCCGTTCCTGCGCCGCTGAAGTCCTCCTCCTCCCCGGGCGTCCGCTCCTCAGTCACTCAGCAGCACTATGAGAGAGACGTCATGACAGACGTCTCTCCCATAGCGCACAGTGACAGCGCCGGAAGCCGGAGCTCAGTACTGAGCTCCTGCCTCCGGCTGCCGCTGTGCAGGGAGACGGGCGCCCGCTGGTAACACAATCTCAGCGGGCGCCCGTCATCTCCCTGTGCGGCGCCGGGGGAGAACGGGACGGAGGCCAGAAATGACAGGGGGGGCACGGGCCCGAGTGCCCCCCCCTGGATCCGCCACTGACTCCAGCCACTTATGCACCTTGCAGCTTGGGCACAATGATCTGTAGACAGGGGCGGAACTGTGGGAGGCAGTGGAGTCGGCTGCCGCCGGGCTCCTGGCCACAAGGGGGCGCATCTCCTCCACTGTCTCCCGCAGCCTGAGAACTGCGCTGCTATTGCAGATGGAGGAGCTGTGTCAGTGACACGGAAGCTGCCTCCTGTAGAGAGAGATGGCACTGGCTGCAGCTAGGGGGAGCTCCAGAGCACAGCTCCTCCCGGGCCCTTAGTAAGCCAGCCGAGGGAAGCTCAGAACTCTCTGCTCCTCCATGCTCTGGATGATAGCCAAAGGTAGGCACTGTGTGGGGGGTGGGGGAGAGGTGTATTTGGGGGGGAAGTACTGTGTTTTGTGTGTGCTTGTTTTTAAGTGAGGTGTGTGTGTGTTTTTAAGGAAAGTTGTACATTCAAGTAAAAGAGGCATGTGTGATGTGTGTGTGAGAGTGGCATGTGTGTGAGAGGCATGTATGTGTATGTAAGTGAGAGGCATATGTGTGTGTGTGTGAGGCATGTGTATGTAAGTGGGAGGCATGTGTATGTAAGTGAGAGGCATGTGTGTGTGTGTGTGTGTGTGTGTGTGTGTGTGTGTGTGTGTGTGAGAGGCATGTGTATGTAAGGGGCCCTACACACTAGGCGATGCGCCACCAAGGTGCCCGACGGCCGATACGGCCGACGAGCAACCCGGCGGCGGGGGGGCAGTGACGGGGGGAGTGAAGTTTCTTTACTCCCCCCGTCACTCGGCTCCGTAGACTTGCAGGCAAATATGGACGATCTCGTCCATATTGGCCTGCATGCACAGCCGACATGGCCCCAGCGATGAACGAGCGCGGGGCCGCACATCGTTCATCGCTGGGGACTCCACACTGCACGATATGAACGATATCTCGTTCATTAATGAACAAGATCGTTCATATCGTGCAGTGAAATCGCTATGTGTGTAGGGCCTATAAGTGAGAGGCATGTGTATGTAAGTGAGAGGCATGTGTATATGAGAGGCACGTGTATGTGAGAGGCACTTGTGTGAGAGGTGTGTGTAAGTGAGAGGCACGTGTGTGAGAGGTGTGTGTAAGTGAGAGGCATGTGTATGTAAGTGAGAGGCGTGTGTGTTTAAGTGAGACGTGTGTGAGTGTTTAAGTGAATGAGGCGTTTGTGTTTTTTTTAATATATATCTAGTGTTCACGCTAGGTGTCTGCCCCTTTTTTAGACAGCTGAATCCCGCCCTGCCCGTTTTTGTGCGCCCTGCCGCCCCGCCGTTTGCTGCCTGCCGGACCCCTCCACGTCGGCCAGCCGTGCGCCGCCAGACCCGGTACGTACATGAGAGTCCCCCTGGGCTAAATTAACCTTGTAAGTATTTTGCAGCTGTAAACATTAATCTCAGTGCTCTCTACCTGGTGCAATGTATCTCAGTGCTCTCTACCTGGTGCAGTGTGCCTCAGTGCTCTCTACCTGGTGCAGTGTGCCTCAGTGCTCCCTACCTGGTGCAGTGTTCCTGAGTGCTCTCTACCTGGTGTAGTGTGCCTCAGTGCTCTCTACCTGGTGCAGTGTGCCTCAGTGCTCTCTACCTGGTGCAGTGTGCCTCAGTGCTCCCTACCTGGTGCAGTGTGCCTCAGTGCTCCCTACCTGGTGCAGTGTGCCTGAGTGCTCTCTACCTGGTGCAGTGTGCCTCAGTGCTCTCTACCTGGTGTAGTGTGCCTCAGTGCTCTCTACCTGGTGCAGTGTGCCTCAGTGCTCCCTACCTGGTGCAGTGTGCCTCAGTGCTCCCTACCTGGTGCAGTGTGCCTCAGTGCTCCCTACCTGGTGCAGTGTGCCTGAGTGCTCTCTACCTGGTGCAGTGTGCCTCAGTGCTCTCTACCTGGTGCAGTGTGCCTCAGTGCTCTCTACCTGGTGCAGTGTGCCTCAGTGCTCTCTACCTGGTGCAGTGTGCCTCAGTGCTCTTTACCTGGTGCAGTGTGCCTCAGTGCTCTCTACCTGGTGCAGTGTGCCTCAGTGCTCTCTACCTGGTGCAGTGTGCCTCAGTGCTCTCTACCTGGTGCAGTGTGCCTCAGTGCTCTCTACCTGGTGCAGTGTGCCTCAGTGCTCTCTACCTGGTGCAGTGTGCCTCAGTGCTCTTTACCTGGTGCAGTGTGCCTCAGTGCTCTCTACCTGGTGCAGTGTGCCTCAGTGCTCTCTACCTGGTGCAATGTGTCTCAGTGCTCTCTACCTGGTGCAATGTATCTCAGTGCTCTCTACCTGGTGCATTGTGCCTCAGTGCTCTTTACCTGGTGCAATGTGTCTCAGTGCTCTCTACCTGGTGCAATGTGCCTCAGTGCTCCCTACCTGACGCAATGTGTATAATGTGCTCTATCTGACGCAATGTGTATAATGTGCTCTATCTGGCGCAATATGTATAACGTGCTCTACCTGGCGCAGTGTGTATAGGAGGTTCTAACTGGTGCAATGTGTATTAGGGGCACTACCTTCCCCACGAAACAACGCCCCTAGATTTTTGCTGCGCACCTTCGGTGCGCACTGTCCATGTTTTGGCCATAGGAATGGGAGCACCAAGCATTATAGTATGTACCTAAGTTTGCCCATCTAACTTAAAAATGTGCCCTCCCGAATGAAAAATGTGCCCTCCCCGTGATCAGCACCCTGCCCTAAAAAAAAATACCACAGTGAACACTAATTATATTGGCACACCGCTGCGCCAAAGCATCTCCATGGAGACCTGGCGGGTGAGGGAGCACTGTAGGTGTACTATAATGGTATGCTGGTGTCTGTTTTATTGTAATGACTGACTTGGAGTGCGTCCACTTTCTATGTGTATCTATATTACTATTGGGAAAGGTACCTGAGCACGCTGCTACTGTTCACCCTGGGTGCCGGATAGCTACATATGGTATGTGTGTGTATGTGTAGGGGGGCACCAAAATGTATCATGCCTCCGGGCGACTAGGACGAACTTACGCCACTGTCTGTAGAGTCCACAGAAGAGCATGGCGTGCTGTACGCAAATGCATTATTGCAGCTGTGGAGACAACTTCATGCTTGCCCTGAGTGGCTCCCCCTTCTGCTTATTTCTTCATAGACGCCACCCTTTTCCTTCCCGGACATTTGCACTGAGGAGGAAGTCAATGGAGACAAGCAGACGCTGTGCTGCAACTCGCCCATTTTGTGCTGTGTAAATAATCTTAAATGACTCCTGATATTCTGGGGGGGTTTAACCAGCAGTTTTAAAGAACAATGATTTACAGTCGGTAACTCATAGCAACCAATACAATACTGGCAATCTAGTGTAGTCAGACTAATGAAAACTAATGGCTGTGCTATACAAGATCTACAATGTCTAGGTCGACAGTCAACAGGTTGACCCCATATGGTCGACATTCATTAGGTCGCCATTGACAATAGGTCTACAGGGACAAAAGGTCGACTTATGAAAGGTTGACACTGGAAAAGATTGACATGGACAAATGGTCTACAGGGACAAATGGTCGACATGAAAATGGTCGACACAGAAATGGACGGCATACCTTTTTTTGCATTTTCCTGGTTAGCGTGGATAGTTTTTCCATCTGGGACCACTATTTGCAGAAACACGTCCCCTCGCGGTCTCACTTCACTCGCCATGCTTCGGGTGGGGTGCCTTCGGTCGACACAAGGTTACTAAAGGTTATGGTTTGTGACATGGATAGTCAAGCATGAAAAAAATGCAAAAACATAAAGACAAATGTGTCGACCATACGTATCGACCGTTGCCAGGTTGACCATTTAAACCTGGCGACCTTTTGTCCACGTCAACCTTTTGTCATAGTTGACCTACAAAGTCGACACCATATAGTGACTGTCGACCTAGACACTGCAGATCTATAGTCCGGATCCCCAAATTAATATCTGGTTACTGTGGGATACACCTGTATGTTCTACCTGTGTTGTGTTATTAAATAAGCACGTATGCATGTAGCTGAACAGTCCACAGTATTCCAAATGGTATTCGCTAATTAATATCGTTTGCCCCCAGACCATAAATATCAGCAGGCCTAATTGCAAGCGAGCATGTTGCTGGCATACAAATGATTTCTAAACCCACGGTTATTAATGATAACGCATGAAGCTGTCATACTGGTAATTAGCACACATATATGAGAGCTTTCCCCTTGAAAGCGATTACAACCTGTGTTGTTTTTTCATTAGCACTCTTCGACAACTAAATTAGTCAAGCACTGAAGTTGGATTACAGGAATGTTTCCAGACTGTGAGTTCCATAAATGTTTCTAATTAACTGATTTTCTATACAGAGAATAAATACAATTTACAGAATCTGTAATTGTTGTGATTAGGGATATTTATTTTATCCTGATGGCCTACGCTCATTGCAAGAGGCTCAACATGTAGCACGTACAGTGTTAAAGCCTCCGCCTAATTCATGACGTATTTTCATTAAATTGGCCCTTTCACAAATCACAGAAATAATCTTCAATTTACACTTATGCTTATATTTAGAGAAGAGTCCAGTGATCAAAGTCACAGGAAATAGAATGTCAGTGTTGTGGCTTCTATTGATGTGGAAGCAGTTGTG
The DNA here is from genome assembly GCF_028390025.1 of Pseudophryne corroboree. Lineage (NCBI taxonomy): Eukaryota > Metazoa > Chordata > Amphibia > Anura > Myobatrachidae > Pseudophryne > Pseudophryne corroboree. The sequence goes on from NC_086452.1 coordinate 405,429,162, forward strand.
TGCAGGGCCACTGCCTTTCTCTATTAGCCTTGTACAGCAGTTAATCCTCATTCTGAACTCCATTCATTCGCTGGGACTAAAGGAGGCCCGGATAATTAGCGATGACATAACTACCTATTGTAAAATGAAAAGACATTCAAGCTGGGAAAGAAAAGCTATGAAAATAGTAACCGCAGCTGTACCATGGTAAAATATAGCCATACTATTGCTAACAGTATATTTCTATAGAAGTGACATAACTATCTCATTATATATATATATATATATATATATATATCTGGCAAAAATGAGGCGGCACTCAGAGACTTTTGGGTGAAAAGGTCCTGATGAAGGGGAGCACGTCCCCGAAACGTTAAATTGATGCATTGAATACACTTTGCTTGTTCACCCAAAAGTCTCTGAGTGCCGCCTCATTTTTGCCAGATGGATGTGGGGATGCAACACCCCAGGTGAAGGCACCTGAGCAAGTCAGCCCCGTGAGGCTACCAGAGTGCCGGGAAATATTGGTATATATATATATATATATATATATATATATATATAAGAAAGGTAGATAGATAGATATCCGAAAAAATAACAGATAATCTGCAGCACACTGCTGGTTAAGCATGACACTTTTTTCAAGGTTTACATACAGTATGCAGCACATGTAAACCTTGAAAAAGTGACAGATGGGCACTGAAACTTCGGTAATGGTAACATCTTAACATGCTTAACCATTTGGAGTGCTGCGGATTGTTTTTTCATCTGTACCTATCTCTTCCCGAGGGCACCCATACTAGTTGTCATCTGAAGGAGTAAGTGCCGGCTCATTACCTATATATATATGTATATATATATATATATATTAGCAGACACATACGTCATAGAATTGTTAGTATCTCAATCACTACTCCATGTAGGTTAAGTTCTGTGAAGATGTGTCATTGTCGTGTAGACGGAATTGTGGGCTCTCTTGAGGGGAATGTATGCAGAGATCCAACTGATTTTGTACGAATACATATGTAGCCATGCTTATCTTACTGCGATGCAGCATGCTGCAGCATGGCTTGCTCCATGGCATACCAAGCTGCGACTATTTGGGGCTGGTACATTTTCACACTAAACCACCCTCTAGAAATCCTGTGTTTGCCATTGGATAGTGATGACATCTACTTAGTACTTGCACAAGCAGATCTACAGAGTCCCCCTGATGGTCCGCTATATGAGCCCAGTCTGACATAATGCCATAATTCGCAGGCATTAGTGTGGCTCCACCCCTTCCATACCTTCGTGAAGCGCCGCATTATGCAGGCAGGGATGGAGCATAATAATGTGATGTGCATGGATACTGGAGTACTACTGGCTGTCTGCTTGGAAAGTTGTTTCCTGTGTGAATCTGTATGGACATCCTATTCGTATCTTTTTTTAACGCTCGTATTTGACCCATGAGAACGGATGAAAGCCTTGGCAGCCTTGTTTGTGATGCTTTGAGATTAATCTTTGAAAAATCCTGATTATTCACCTTGTTTGATTACATTCTGATAGGCGCTAATACCAAAAGACATACCCCTGATGAAGTCAAGTTACTAGACGAAACGCGTTGGGTTGTTATACTTGATGTTATCTCTGAATATCATATGAAGAAAGAATAAAGATACTGCACTAAGTTGCCAATATTCCTCTACCAACTCCAATGGTGGAGTATTTGAAGAGAAATTACATCATTCTGTCTCTGTAATATGATGGACATGCTTCTTTACTTCTGTACATTTTAATAAAAAAACTTTTTATGAAAGAACAGCTCATGCTTATGTTTTAAAATTAATGATAATTGTGAAACCCACTGGGTTCCCTGTATTTATAGGTTGTATTCACCTCTGGGTGCCAATTTCCCTTTCTTCTTTCCATACATTCTGTTTAGTCCCTCCTAACAAGGGACTTAGTGATATAGGCAGCCCCCCAAGGAAGATCGTACTTCATTGTATTTAATTTGTCTCAGAACAGCACAGAAAGAGAGTATATGGTTGATATATATATATATATATATATATATAAATATATATACTAGGTTATTCATCGCACCCTACGGGCGCTCTTCACACCGTCATAAGGGGCTACGCCCCCTCAACCCTTGCACACCCTTGTGGCGTGCAATATTTTATTTATATGGAGTATTACCTCCAATCATAATTGTGTGAGTGGTTAAATATTGCACGGACAAAGGGCGTGCGATGGCTAAGGGGTCAAGCCCCTTGCAATGGTGTGAACAGCGCACGCAGGGCCTGATGAATCACCTAGTAGGTGCTTTGGTTGGGGGAGTGGCGGGTGCGGGGAAGACGCGGATGGGATCCAGGTGTGCAGTGGGAGGGGGAGGGACAGTTGCGGTCGTGCTGCAGGTGGGGGAGGGGCTGGTGCGGTGGTGCCGCGGGAGAGGGAGGGTGTGTGGGTGCCGTGGGTGAGGGTCCTGTTTTGTTCATATGTTTGTAATTCCAGTCATAAGGACACAGAGACATGTGAGTTCACTGCTGTGCTGTTTATTCCATCACCAACTCCAGGCACACTGCACACTGGACCACCCACTTCCCAGCATCCACCTGGTCCCAGGGACCATCACTGAAGATTCAGGCTTACACATATTAGTAAGGGAGTGTCTACAAATATTAAGCATTCTAATACACTAACATCACATCCTCTTTTCTTTAAAGATAAGCCCTGTACGCTTCAATGCAACAATTAACAACGTCATATTAAGAACATCATCTAACACATTTCAATGAGTCTCTCAGGTCTGCGTATTTCCCTTTTGGGTCTTTCATACACAGTCTGTGTTTCATCGACCATGTTGGACCTTTCTAGAATCGTGGTTTGTTCACCATTATCAGGATCATCATACATGTCAGATGAAGGGTATTCTTCAGTCATGTTGTCTTCATTATGGTTAGGTTGAGATCTTAAATCCACCCGATTTCTTCTTACTTCCGTTCCACGCTCTGTACGTATAGTATAAGATCTTGGTGCTACTTGTGCTTGCACAATACCTTTCTGCACCCAAATACCTTTCTCGTGATCTCTAAGACAGACTTGGTCACCCGATTTTAGATCAGATCAGCTTTTTGCTCGCCTGTCATGGAACAGTTTCTGTTTCGCCTGTTGACGTTCCTTACTCAGTCTGACCAACGCTGAGTTATGTGTATTAAGCAGTTCATCATGTATCAGGAGATTTGCTCTAATTCTCCTTCCCATCAGCATTTGTGCAGGAGAAAGTCCATTCTGTAAAGGTGTACTGCGGTAGATTAAAAGACTTTTGTAGAAATCTTCTTTACCTTCTTGAGCTTTTTTCATGAGACTCTTTACAGTTTTTACTGAACTTTCCACCAACCCATTTGAGCATGGATAGTGGGGACTTGACGTAGTATGGACAAATTCCCACTCATCAGCAAATTGTCTAAATTCAGCACTGGAAAACTGAGGACCATTGTCAGTGAACACTTCCATAGGAACACCATGCCTTGCAAAGATTGACTTCATGCAATTGATTACGGCTTTACTAGAAGTTGTATGTAGTGTCTTCACCTCAGGGTAGTTAGAGTAATAATCAGTCACGACAATGTACGTTTTCCCATTACAATTAAACAAATCTGTGCCAACTTTCTGGTACGGTCTCTGGCACTGCGTGAGGACTCAGTGGCTCGACTTGTTGTTTTGGTCTATGCGTAAGACATAATTCACAAGTAGCTATAGTCTGTGCTATGTCTTGGTTCATTCTTGGCCAATACATAACTTCACGCGCTCTCCGCTTACACTTTTCTTCTCCTAAGTGGCCTTCATGTATCTTGCACAGCATAGTTTTTCTTAGTCGTGCAGGTATGACAAACCTATTGCCTTTGTAAATAATACCATCGACAACTGTAAGGTCACTGCGGTACATCCAATAATCATGGATAGACAGCGGGCACGCATGTTTTTCTGCTGGCTAACCTTTCAGAATGATATCTTTCAACACTTTCATTGTGTCATCTGTCTCAGTTTCTTTCCTAATCTGTTCTTGTCTTGCAAGAGACACTGGTAGAGAAGCTACGATCAAATTAACATAGGCTTCTATCTCTTCATCCATCAGACTTTTGGAACCTTCACTTTTGTCCACAGCACGAGAAAGTGTATCAGCAATGTACATGTATTTGCCGCGTCAGTACAGCAAGTGTACATCATATTTCTGTAGTCTGATAAGCATTCGTTGAATTCTCATGGGACAGTCATGTAATGATTTAGTCATGATAGCTACCAATGGCTTGTGGTCAGTTTCCACTGTAAATGTTTGACCATGCACAAACTGATGAAATCGCTCACATGCATATATGATCGTTAGAAGTTCTTTTTCTATCTGAGCATACCTTGTTACAGCACTTGTCAGTGCACTTGATGCATAGATTACTGGTTGCCATGTATCCTCATGTTCTTGTAACAGCACTGAGCCTAGGCCAAATTGCGAAGCATCTGCTGAAATTCTAATTATTTTCGCAGGATCAAAGAATTTTAGCACTGGTTGCTCTGTAATTATCTGTTTCAAGTTTGGCCAACTTTCTTCTTGTTCATGTGACCACATCCACTCGTTATCTTTGTCCAACAACCATCTAAGAGAGGCTGTTCATTCAGAGAGTTGAGAAATAAACTTTCCTAAGTAAGTAATCATTCCTAGGAATCTTCTGACGTTGTCTTTGTTGTTAGGACGTTCCATGTTCACTATGGCTGATATTTTCCTTGGGTCTGGTTTTACACCTTGATCCGAGACCACGTCGCCCATAAAGGTAAGTGTATTCACGCCAAATTCACATTTGTCCTTGTTTAGCTTTAGATTCACTTTCTTGACATGTTCCATTACTTGTCTCAGTCTAGAATCATGTTCTTCCTTTGTAGATCCCCAGACAATAATGTCATCCATCATTGGCCCTCATTCCGAGTTGTTTGCTCGTTATTTTTCATCGCATCGCAGCGATTTTCCGCAATCTGCGCATGCGCAATGTTCGCACTGCGGCTGCGCCAAGTAAATTTGCTAAGAAGTTTGGTATTTTACTCACGGCATTACAAGGTTTTTTCTTCGTTCTGGTGATCGTAGTGTGATTGACAGGAAGTGGGTGTTTCTGGGCGGAAACTGGCCGTTTTATGGGAGTGTGTGAAAAAACGCTGCGGTTTCTGGGAAAAACGCGGGAGTGGCTGGAGAAACGGGGGAGTGTCTGGGCAAACGCTGGGTGTGTTTGTGACGTCAAACCAGGAACGAAACTGACTGAACTGATCGCAGTGGCAGAGTAAGTGTCGAGCTACTCAGAAACTGCTTAGAAATTTCTATTCGCAATTTTGAGAATCTTTCGTTCGCAATTCTGCTAAGCTAAGATTCACTCCCAGTAGGCGGTGGCTTAGCGTGTGCAATGCTGCTAAAAGCAGCTTGCGAGCGAACAACTCGGAATGAGGGCCATTGTTTCAACACCTGGAATATGTTCAAAAATCATGTGTATCTTTTTGTGATATACTTCTGGAGCAGACAATATTCCATATGGTAGTCGAAGAAATCTGTATCGACCTTCTGGTGTATTAAATGTACAAAGCTTTGAGCTGGCCTCATCTAGCTTCATTTGCCAGAATCCTGAAGATGCGTCCAATTTACTGATCCATTTTGCTCCCGCAAATTGCGACATGATTTCATCTCTGGTTGGTAGTTTGAAATGTTCTCGTTTAATAGCTTTGTTTAAATCTCTGGGGTCTAGACATATTCTGAGTTGTCCATTTTTCTTTTCAACAATTACTAAGGAGCTTACGCATTCTGTAGGCTCATCTACTTTCTATATTACACCCAAGGCTTCCATGCAATTTAACTCTTGTTTCAGTTTTTCTCTCAGCGCAAATGGCACTTTTCTACAGGGGTGTATCACTGAAGAAACTTGCGTGTCTATATTTATTTTATGCTCTCCAGGCAAACAACCTAGACCTTTAAACAAGTCTCTGTATTCTGTAAACATCGATTTGCAGTCATCCTCTACTTGTGATGTCACCATAAAAACTTTCTTTAGGAAGCTCAGTTTCTCACAGAAACTTAATCCTAGAATTGGTTGCACATTTTTATCCACATTCAGTAGAGATGTTTTAAACTGTTGTCCCTTATATTTCAGTGTCACTAAGCATGTACCTTTCACAGGAATTTCCTCCCCAGTGTACCCTGTAACTTTCACTTTGGCTGGATAAATTTTAGGTTTTAATCTAAAAGTTTTATGGTCTTGAAACGATATTAAATTCACCTGCGCGCCAGTATCAAGCTTAAAGGGAATGACAATCTCGTTCACAGTTAAAGGGACAATCCATTCTTTCTTATCTGCACTGCAAAGTTCAATGCAATCCACAAAGAATTCCTCTGTTTGTTTAGCAGCATGCACATTGGTTGTTTCACATTTTATTTTACAGCATTTGGCAAAGTGATTAAGTCTACCACATTTCATGCAGATTTTACCATAAGCCGGGCACATTTTAGGAATGTGAGCATTTCCACATCTACTACACATTTCCTTATTAGACTGTGGCTTAGACTGCTTCATTCTTGAGAATGGAGGTTTGCTTGGCTCTGTTTTCTGCAGTACATGGACAGCAGCATCAACTTCCTTGTGAAACGTTTTGGCTTGAAATCTAGTTATCTCTGCAGATCTGCACATAGTCACTGCCTTGTCTAGTGTTAGGTCTTGCTCTCTCAGCAGTCTCTCTCTGAGTCCATTATCAGGTATTCCACAGACAATACGATCTCTAATCAGTGAATCCTTTAAATCACCAAACTCACAGGTTTTACTGAGTGATTGCAGCTCTGTAACATACTGATCAACTCCATCTACAGACTTCTGATCACATGTGAAAAACTTATATCTTTCATATGTCACATTTTTCCTTGGCACAAAGTAATCTTCAAACTTTTGCATTATAGAAGATAGCACATATTCTGCCCCTCATCAAACTGAAAACTATTATAAATGTCCAGCACATCCTCTCCTATCACATGGAGGAAAACGGATGCCTTAGTTTTGTCAGCCTCTGTATCAGCTCCACATGCAGCAAGATATATATTAAACCTTTGCTTAAATCTTTTCCAGTTTTCAGACAAGTTACCAGACATCAGCATGCCGGTTGGAGGAGCCAGTTTATCCATGGTTACTCACTGTTTGAAGAGAGGAGCACACGGCAGGCTTTGCAGACACTGAGTATCACAGCCTTACAGACTTCTGCAAGATTCTTTCACACTCTGAGAGCACTAGCAGTCCAAGTTAAACTTCTTCTGACACCATGTTTTGTTCATATGTTTGTAAATCCAGTCATAAGGAAACAGAGACATGTGAGTTCACTGCTGTGCTGTTTATTCCATGACCAACTCCAGGCACACTGCACACTGGACCACCCACTTCCCAGCATCCCCCTGGTCCCAGGGACCATCACTGAAGATTCAGGCTTACACATATTAGTAAGGGAGTGTCTACAAATATTAAGCATTCTAATACACTAACATCACCGTGGGTGGGGGAGGAGCAGTTCCAGGGGGGCCCCAGGTGGGGGAGGGGTGTATGCGGTGGTGCGACAGGAGGGGCGGGTGCGGGGTTGCTGCAGGTGGGGGAGGGGGTGTGGAGCTACCACGGGTGCTGTGGGGGTGACGCGGATGGGACCCGGAGGTACTGTGAGTGGGGGAGGGGTAGGTAATGCTTATCCTGCTTCTCCTCCTGTCAGCAGCTAAGCTGCTGTCCTCCCATTGGCAGTGGCTCTCCCAGAGACTCGCACAGCAGCCAGTCACTATTGTTAGTGCCAGTGTCCCAGCGCGCCGCATTACAGGGAAGAAGATGCACTCAATAAACTACAGCTCCCAGCAGCCCTAAGGGCCGGAATGCTTCGGCGCTAAGGGCCTGCTGGGAGCTGTAGTTTATTTAGTGTGTCTACTTCCCTGTAATGTGGCGCGTTGGGACACTGGTGCTAACAATAGTGACTGGCTGGCAGAACTGAGTGACTCGCTGAATCAATGTAAAAGGTGAGAGTGCTGTGCAGTGTCAGTGACACAGCACACAGGGCTGGCGCTAGCCGCTCAGTAAAGGGATGCAGTGCAGGGAGGCACCAGGAAGGAGAGGCGTTCTCCCTGCTCTGCATCTCTGTGCTGAGCTGCTGCTGCTATCCCTGCTGCCGGCTGCTGTCACACATGCAGCGGCGCCGGCAGCACAAAATATCCTCTCCCCCTCGACGCCGGCAGCACAAAGCCTCCTCTCACCCTCCCCTCCCCAGTGTGACATTCAGTGGCCGGGCGGGAGCCAAAGGGGGTGGAGATAGATGGGGATAAGGGGCGGAGCAAGACTGGACCATGCTGCAGCAGGAGGATGAGCTGCTACAGCTTTGGGCTGCCAGACTTCATTAGGTAAGTGTCTTGAAAAAGAGTGAGTGTGTGTGTGTATATACAGTGTCTGTGTATACTGTATATATGTGTGACTGTGTATGTGTGTAATGTATGTACAGTATGTATGTGTGTGTTTGTGTGTATATATATATATATATACTAGGTGATTCATCGCGCCCTACGGGCGCTCTTCACACCGTCGTAAGGGGCTACGCCCCCATAACCCCTACAGAAAGGTGAAGGTGTAGAGTAATGGGTGGTGGAGTTTCACATGGCTTTGTAGTGTTCATGGGAGGAGTGGGGTAGGCGGAGGTTGAAGGTTTTGTTGATGTTTAGGGGGAGGTGGAGGGATGGTGTATTTGAATAAGCTGTGTGTCAAGGATGGGGCAAGGGGGTTGGGTGGATGTTAGTGTGAGGCGTTGTGGGTGCTGGGCATGTGTGTGTTGTGCGAGTGTGGGGCAACTGTGTATATGATGTGTTGTTTGAATGTGAAAGGGGGTGGGTGTAGTGAGGTGGAGGTGTGTGTGTGTTGGCGTTGCCCTGTGATTGTGGTATTGACTGGTTGTGTGGAGGGTTGGTGTTGTAGGTGGTGTGTGTGATGGATGGTTGTGTGTAAATTTGTCTTGTGGACAGGGATGTTGGTGCAGAGGTGGTGTTGTAAATGGGGTATGTGGATGTTGTGAGTGGTGGAGGGTTGCCAGGGGTGGTATGGAACTGTTGAAGGGGGAACTGATGTGCTGTGTGTGATGGAGGAATGTGTGGTGTGCAGGTGGGTTGAGAGGGTGTTTAGCATTTGGCAGGGTGTTCATAAGTGGTTAGGGGGTGTTGTGAGTGTGGTGGGTTGGTTAGGTGAGTTAGGGTTTGAGGATGTATGTGATAGGGAGAGTGGGGGTTGTGTTTGGAGTGTTGATGGTGGTGATGGTAATGGGTTTGGTGTGGTGGTGTGAGTGTTAGTAGGTTAGGGCTGTGGGTTGGTAAGATGCTGGGGAGGGTGAATGAGCGTGTATGGGCTTACCCATGGATGGGGGCCGGTGACTGCGTATATAGGGGGCAAGGGATGGTGTAGGTGCTAGGAGGAATTGTATTTGTTGGATTTGTGTTTGTGGGGTACATGGGGACATGGGAGGGTGTTGGAAGGTGGGGGAGTTGCACATGGGGAGTGTGGTGGGATGATGTAGGGTATTTGGGGTAGTGTGGTGTAATTTAGGAAGGGGGGTGGGGATTGTTGTAGGGGGATGGTGAATGGGCTGGTCAGGTGTATGGGGCAATGGTTGGGTGGTGTCTGTGTGGATGGTGAGTGTTAGGTTGTATGTGGGATGTGCTTGTGAGGTGCAGGGGATGTGGTGGAGGTGGGTGAGTTGAAGGTGTGGGTGGGGTTGTGTTGAGGGGTAGGGGTTTGTTTGTGGTGGGAGTGTTTTATGATGTAGGTAGTGACAGTGTGCAGAGTGGAATGGTATTGTGTGAGGTGGATGTGGAGGATGGTTTTTTGGGAAAGGGGCGTGCGGATGGGGGTGATGTTTTTGAGGGGTGGAAGAAAATGTGGTGTGTACATGATGTGAGTGGTGGGTGGTTAGCATTGGGAGGGATGGCAATAAGGGAGGGTGAAGGTAAAGTGTGTGTGTGTGTGTGTGTGTGTGTGTGTGTGTGTGTGTGTGTGTGTGTGTGTGTGAGGGAGGAAGGGTTTGCGGGCAGGTAGGTTGAGAGGGGGTGCAGGGTGTGTCTATGGCATGTGCAAGGGGGACTTGATGGGGGTGTAGGGTGTGGGTGGGGGTGTATGTGGGTTAAGGGTAGGTTGGATGTAATAGGTTTAGGGCGGCTTGGGTGTACATTGTGGAGGGGGGTGAAGGGACTGTGGTTGATGGAGTGTTTTGTGTGAAGGGGTACATGGATACGGCTGTCTGTCAGTAAGAAGCTGTGGTTGGTGGCTGACCACAGTAAGGCTGGACGGTGGATGTGGTCTGGTCACTATATACTTTGGGCTAGGGGTGAGGTTGGTGGAGGGGGCCTGAGGTACTGCACTTGGTGGAGTTGTAGGTGTGTGGATAAGGGGTAGGGTGTGTAAAGGTGCCATGGCGCAGGGTTGTCTGGATAGGGTGAGGTGTGTAGGGTCGTGTGGTGTGTGCATGGGAGGATGGGGGGTGAGTAGGCTAGGGGGATGTGGAAGGCTGTGTTGAGGTGCAAGGTGGGATGTATTTATGGAAGGGTTGTGTTAGGTATTGTGCTTGGGTGGTAGATGGATGTGTTTGTGAGGTGTGGTGGTTTAATTGTAGTGGGGGGGGGTGTAGTGTGTTGAAGTTGTGGGTGGGTGAGGTTTTTGTTCAGAGGTGTGATTTGTCAGATGGCTAAGCTTGTGCTTTGGTGCAGGGGGTGTTGGATGGGTGTTGTAGTTGTGGAGGGTGTGTGGGAGATATGGGGTTGTGGGATGGGGTTGTGGTGTGTGGGGGGTGTTGTACAGGTGGTTGCGGGGGTGTGGGGGTGTTTGTGAAAAGTACTGCTGGTTGTGTAAGTTTTTTTTTGTTGCTGGTGGAATTAGGGAATTAGTGCCTTTAGGATATGGCGGTAGTGTTGTCGGGTCATTGGTGTTTTGATGGTTTGGGCGAATTAGTTGGTTGCAGAGGGAGGGAGGTGGGTGTGCGAAAGGGTTAGGGTGGTGTTTGGTTGTTTTTTGGAGGGTTATGAAGGGAAGGTGCGTGGTGGACTGTTACTTGTAAGGGGTGGCTAGTTAGGCGTGTGGTGTTCTGTGATTTATGGTGCTTGGGCAAGTGTGTGGAGTGGCTTTGCTGCCTGTATATGTTGTTGCGTAGTGGGGAGGGATGGTGGTGGTGACCGGAGGTGCAGTGTGGGATGCAGATGTGGGTGGGAGGTGGATGGGGGAGGAGGTTTGAAGTTTGCATGGGTGGAGGAGGTGCACATAAGATGGGTGGGTGCATGGTGGAGTGTTTTGGTGGGTTTGTGATGTGTGCAGGGGAAGGGAAGGGGAGGAGACGGAAGGGAAGGGGAGGGGGGGGGGTCTGGATTAGTCAGATGGTTACGGTTGTGCTGGGGTGCAGGGGTATTTGAAGGGTGTTGTATTTGTGGAGGGTGGTTGGCCGGTATGGTGTTATTGGGGGTGGATGATGGTCTTGGGGTGTGTGCGGGGGTTTTGGAAAGGTGGTTGTGGGTAAGTGTGTTAAAAGTAGTGTTGGGTGTGTTTTGTGTTGGGTTGACCCTAATTGGTGCAGGAGTGGCTGTTCTTGGGTGGTGGTGTAGTCCAGATGGGCAAGGTGTTTTGTGGGAGGGGGGAGAAGGGGGGAGGGTGTGTGTGTGTGTGTGTGTGTGTGTGTGTGTGTGTGTGTGTGTGTGTGTGTGTGTGTGTGTGTGTGTAAGAGTGTGGAGGGTGTGTGTGTGGAAGAGTGTGGAGGGTGTGTGTGTGTGTGTGTGTGTGTGTGTGTGTGTGTATGAGAGGTAGAAGTGGTAGCAGTGTTAGATTGGGGCATGTTTGGTGTCCGTGGGGTGGGGTGGGGGTGGGGGGGTTGTAGGTAGGGTAAGCCACATGCATTAGAGGGGTCTGGGGGCAGCAGACAGTGGAGGCTGGTAGAGAGGTAGGTGCGGCGTGTAGTCGGGATGATGGTGGGCGGGCATGTACGTGTGGCTTAGTTCCAGAGCAGCGTGTGCCGGCGGCTCCTGGGCAGCGTGTACATGTGGAAGCTGGGGAGGGGGTTGCGGAGGCAGGCTGTCGGAGTGCGGGTGTCAGGCGGCTCCCGTCCAGCGCTGGAGGTGGGAGCTGGGGACGGGGTGGTTGCTGAGGCAGGATGTCGGGGTGCGGGTGTCAGGCGGCTCCCGTCCAGCGCTGCCCGTGAGTGGCTGGAGGCGGGAGATGGGGACGGGGTGGTTGCGGAGGCAGGCTGTCGGGGTTGCGAGTGTCAGGCGGCTCCCGTCCAGCGCTGCCCGTGAGTGGCTGGAGGTGGGAGCTGGGGACGGGGGGTTGTCGAGGGAGGTTTTGGTGGTGCAGGGGTTAGTGGGTTCCCGGCCAGTGTGTTGCACCAGTGGCTGTATGTGGGAGCTAGTGCCCAGGTGTTGGGGAAGGAGGATTCGGTGCGTTGTGTGTTGCGGGGGAAACCAAGGGTGGGGTGTGGGTGTGTATTGTGGTACCGTGCACGGTGGAGTGTTTCCCTCTGATGGTGGCCGGTTTGTGTGGCAGATCCTGCTGGCGCTGTCCACCTGGCTATGTGTAGGTAGTGTTGTGCTGGGACACGGCAGAAGCAGGTGACTCCGCCCAGCCCTGTGACTCCACCCAGCGTTACGGCCAGGCACAGAGTCACAGATTTGGCCTAATATATAGGAGATATGTGTGTGTCTGTTGTGTGTGTATGTGTAACTGCGGCATGTGTGTAAGCATCACTGCTACAGGGGGCATTACGTGTTTAAGTGCCACTGCTACAGGGGGCGTTACGTGTGTAAGCGGCACTGGTACAGGAGGCGTTATGTGTGTAAGCGGCACTGGTATAGGGGGCGTTACGTGTGTAAGCGTCACTGGTACAGGGGGGTGTTACATGTGTAAGCGTCACTGGTTCAGGGGGGAGCGTTACGTGTGTAAGCATCACTGGTACAGGGGGTGTTACTTGTGTAAGCATCACTGGTACAGAGGGGGGGTACATGTGTAAGCGTCACTGGTTCAGGGGGCGTTACATGTGTAAGCGTCTCCGGTACAGGGGGCATTACATGTGTAAGTGTCACTACTACAGGGGATATTATGTGCGCTGTGCCTTTGTAAAGTATGCACGGTTGCCAATTTATAGTTTGCAGGGGGGCGCCGAACACTCTAGCACTAGCACTGACTGCACACCCACTGCACTGCACAGCACTGTCACCTTTTACATTGATTCAGCATCCAGACATTACCCTCCGCGATATCAACCACTCTATCCGTTACATTAGCCATCTCGGGGCTTCCAGACTGGTAGCCCGGGTGCTGTGTTGCGGAGTCATGGCCTCTGGGGATCTGGGCGCAGCTGTGGCGGGGAGTCACTTCTGTGACATCACATGCAGAGGAGGCTGTGGGGCTCAGAGAGTATGCGGCTCGGGGAGGGCTATAAAAGCCTTCCGCTGGGCCGCTTTCATACACATCTATGCCGGTGGCTGCAGCAGCTTTTGTTCCACCTGCGCTGCGGCTAGGGAGTGGGGATTGTTGATGCCGGAGGGGGCAGGCGGACTAGCAGCAGGACATAAGACGCTGCAGTAAAGGGATTTTTTCCCCTCTATCTACAGCGCAGAGACTTGCTGCAGATGCAGTGGCATACCCTCCATCTGGACCTTTTTGGCAGGTACAGTCCCTTTTTTTATGGTCTGTAGCGATTTTTGACTCTCCAAGCTGCCATTGAAAGTATAGTAAAAGGGGCGTGGCCACGCTGATGTTCCCGTGGCCACGCCCCCTTTCCGAATTTGTATCAATTTCACGTGTAAATTGTTGGAGGGTATGTTGCTGGGTGTGATAGACCTGCCACTGACCCAATGATAGCTTCTAACCACGCCCAGCATTAGAGGCCCAGGCACAGAGTCACAGATCTGGGCTATTATATAGGAGATATATATAAAATATATGTATATAAAAAAGATAAGAAATTAGTCGAGGGGAAAAAAACACAGCAAGTGTGCCGCAAAGAACATATAAATTCTATTATCACTTACACAGTGATGTATATTGTAGTTAGAAATATAGTTTATCAGAAGTCTTATATATATTTGTAATCTATCATGAGGAAAAAATAATAAAATTATGATAACAGTAGGCATAAAGGTAGATAAAATATATTGTATAGAATAAAAGTAGATATTAGTAATAATAATAATAATATAGTAGTATATGTCAATATAAATATATATAGATACAATAAATTAAATTAAAATAAATAGAATATAATGTATAATGTAAATAGTTTGAAACTATTTACATTATATTCTAACTATTTTAATTTAATTTATTTTTATATCTTTTTTATATACATATATTCTGTCCTTCGGCGGCACAAGCTCCATTCAGTCTGCCGGCAGACAACAACGTACTCCGTACCCCGGACCAGCGCACGCACACGCTACCAACAGCGGTATCCAGCTGGACACAGAGGATTCTTTGGACGAGTGCGGCCAAGCACCTCCAGCACGCTACTAACAGCGGCATCCAGCCGGTCATAGAGGGTTCCCTGGACGAGTGTGGACAAGCACTTCTGACTACGGAGATTCCGTGAGTAAAATCATACACTCGAACTGAGACATTGGGGTAAATTTACTAAGATTCGTATTTTCCAGAATCATGTCCAAGTTCAATCACGAATGACATCGACAGTGTAAAATTGCAACTTTTTGAATTGATTACGACTAATTTACTAAGCTGTCGTATTCGTATTTTTCATTTCTTCCGATGTCGATGTCATTCGTGCTTTTCTGATGTAGATTGCGGCCGCGTTTGCTATTTCGCGGCCGCGTTGATGGTTTTTTTTACGACTGCGTCACATGTCTGTTACGGCAGTGATTTGGAAATTGCTGCCGCGTTTTTACTCCTAAGTTTCGTTTACGTCACGCGGCCGTGATTGGTTGTATTCGTGAAGGAGGAGTGTCTGTGCATATTACTATAAAACCGCCCAAAACACTCCGCACCTCGTGGGTTTAGCTAGTGGAGAGGAGAGAGGAAGGTGTATTTGGAGTTGGTGAGTTTGGTGGAGTTTTTGGTGGATTTGGAGCGGAGTTTGGTGATTGTTGAGTGCTGTACTGTGTGTGTAAGTAGTCTTGTCATATTTGTAGTATTGTTTTTTCACAGTTTGTCAATTTTTTTGTCCTTGTTTTTTTTTTACAGTCTTTTGTCATTGTTTGTGAGTGAGTGAGTGAGTGAGTGAGTGAGTGAGTGAGTGAGTGAGTGAGCGTGTGTGTTGGCTGTGTGGTGTGTAGTAGTAGGAGTAGTTGAGGAGTGTGTTTTGTGTTTTGATTTTTCAGTGTTTTTTGTTGTTTGTCATGTCCGACTCAGAGGTCAGTGTGGTGGCGGAGGTTAGTGAGGTGGAGGCTGGTAGTGAGGTGGAGGCTGGTAGTGAGGTGGAGGCTGTTAGTGAGGTGGAGGGGGGTAGTGAGAGGGAGGAGGTTAGTGAGGAGGAGGAGGAGGAGGGGGTGCCTGTTGCTGTATTTTCCAGTGATAGTGATGGTGTTGTGGCTCCGCAGCCACGCACCACTACCAAGACTGGCAGGAATATAAAGTTCAGCTATGCTGAAAACATGGCTTTGGTGCGTGAGCTGATGAAGCACCATCGCCAATTGTTTGATCAGGATGCTGGCAAGGTGTCCTCCTGCAGGAAGTCTGTCCTGTGGGGGCAAGTAATACTTGCTGTGAATAGTGAGGGTGTGGTGAGGCGGACTGAGGACACGTGCCGCAAGAGGTTTTATGATATTAAGCGGCGTGTCAAGGCCAAGATGGCCAAAGAGGCCAAATCTGCACGTAAAACCGGAGGTGGCCCACCTTTCCGTGCAAGCTATCGGGACTGGGAGGAGCCTGTGCGGGCATTGATTCCTGCAGAAGTGGTGTCTGCTACTCATGTCCGGGATTCGGACCGACCCACGCAGGATGGTAAGTTTGATTTGTTATATTGTTTTTTAAATGTCCGCTAAATGTTGTAAATGTCATTTTTAAAGGGTAAAGGATGCATAAATTGTGTTTCACATATTGCAGGCCTATGCTCCCTTAAGGTGTGTTTGTGTTTAGAATGTGCTTTTTTCACCTTGCATTGGCTGTTTGTTAAATTAAATATTGCGCAAAAACATGTGCAATGTTTTTTTTTTATTTAAACTAAAAAATATTTTTTTTTGGCGATAATGCTTGTACATCTGTGTTGTCTGCTTATTTAAAAAAGGTTTTGTTTTTTTTTACTTCTGAAAAGCGGTGCAATTTTTGAAACATTACATTTTAAAAACATTTGCAAGTAGTCAATCTCTGCAATATCTGAGGCATAATTCAAAAATGTAACATATTTATTGTGTGCCACATCATGTACATTTGGAGATACAACACAAAATAATGAAGCTAGAAGCTCTTAAGCTGAAATTATTTGGTTAACCAATACCTAATAGATGGTTACAGTACAATAAGGCTTTGCAGTGGTTATTTTTACACAAAGCATGGTAATAATGTTTGGTACACTTTTTCAACAGTCACACAGACCAGCCGGCCAGACAGGCCTCAGACAAGTCAGGATGAGGCTGGGATTGCAGGTAAGTCTTCACTGTAGTCACATTAGAGATGAGCGCCTGAAATTTTTCGGGTTTTGTGTTTTGGTTTTGGGTTCGGTTCCGCGGCCGTGTTTTGGGTTCGAACGCGTTTTGGCAAAACCTCACCGAATTTTTTTTGTCGGATTCGGGTGTGTTTTGGATTCGGGTGTTTTTTTCAAAAAACACTAAAAAACAGCTTAAATCATAGAATTTGGGGGTCATTTTGATCCCAAAGTATTATTAACCTCAAAAACCATAATTTACACTCATTTTCAGTCTATTCTGAATACCTCACACCTCACAATATTATTTTTAGTCCTAAAATTTGCACCGAGGTCGCTGTGTGAGTAAGATAAGCGACCCTAGTGGCCGACACAAACACCGGGCCCATCTAGGAGTGTCACTGCAGTGTCACGCAGGATGTCCCTTCCAAAAAAACCTCCCCAAACAGCACATGACGCAAAGAAAAAAAGAAGCGCAATGAGGTAGCTGTGTGAGTAAGATTAGCGACCCTAGTGGCCGACACAAACACCGGGCCCATCTAGGAGTGGCACTGCAGTGTCACGCAGGATGTCCCTTCCAAAAAACCCTCCCCAAACAGCACATGACGCAAAGAAAAAAAGAGGCGCAATGAGGTAGCTGACTGTGTGAGTAAGATTAGCGACCCTAGTGGCCGACACAAACACCGGGCCCATCTAGGAGTGGCACTGCAGTGTCACGCAGGATGTCCCTTCCAAAAAACCCTCCCCAATCAGCACATGATGCAAAGAAAAAGAAAAGAAAAAAGAGGTGCAAGATGGAATTGTCCTTGGGCCCTCCCACCCACCCTTATGTTGTATAAACAAAACAGGACATGCACACTTTAACCAACCCATCATTTCAGTGACAGGGTCTGCCACACGACTGTGACTGATATGACGGGTTGGTTTGGACCCCCCCCAAAAAAGAAGCAATTAATCTCTCCTTGCACAAACTGGCTCTACAGAGGCAAGATGTCCACCTCATCTTCACCCTCCGATATATCACCGTGTACATCCCCCTCCTCACAGATTATCAATTCGTCCCCACTGGAATCCACCATCTCAGCTCCCTGTGTACTTTGTGGAGGCAATTGCTGCTGGTCAATGTCTCCGCGGAGGAATTGATTATAATTCATTTTAATGAACATCATCTTCTCCACATTTTCTGGATGTAACCTCGTACGCCGATTGCTGACAAGGTGAGTGGCGGCACTAAACACTCTTTCGGAGTACACACTTGTGGGAGGGCAACTTAGGTAGAATAAAGCCAGTTTGTGCAAGGGCCTCCAAATTGCCTCTTTTTCCTGCCAGTATAAGTACGGACTGTGTGACGTGCCTACTTGGATGCGGTCACTCATATAATCCTCCACCATTCTATCAATGTTGAGAGAATCATATGCAGTGACAGTAGACGACATGTCCGTAATCGTTGTCAGGTCCTTCAGTCCGGACCAGATGTCAGCATCAGCAGTCGCTCCAGACTGCCCTGCATCACCGCCAGCGGGTGGGCTCGGAATTCTGAGCCTTTTCCTCGCACCCCCAGTTGCGGGAGAATGTGAAGGAGGAGATGTTGACAGGTCGCGTTCCGCTTGACTTGACAATTTTGTCACCAGCAGGTCTTTCAACCCCAGCAGACCTGTGTCTGCCGGAAAGAGAGATCCAAGGTAGGCTTTAAATCTAGGATCGAGCACGGTGGCCAAAATGTAGTGCTCTGATTTCAACAGATTGACCACCCGTGAATCCTTGTTAAGCGAATTAAGGGCTGCATCCACAAGTCCCACATGCCTAGCGGAATCGCTCCCTTTTAGCTCCTTCTTCAATGCCTCCAGCTTCTTCTGCAAAAGCCTGATGAGGGGAATGACCTGACTCAGGCTGGCAGTGTCTGAACTGACTTCACGTGTGGCAAGTTCAAAGGGCATCAGAACCTTGCACAACGTTGAAATCATTCTCCACTGCACTTGAGACAGGTGCATTCCACCTACTATATCGTGCTCAATTGTATAGGCTTGAATGGCCTTTTGCTGCTCCTCCAACCTCTGAAGCATATAGAGGGTTGAATTCCACCTCGTTACCACTTCTTGCTTCAGATGATGGCAGGGCAGGTTCAGTAGTTTTTGGTGGTGCTCCAGTCTTCTGTACGTGGTGCCTGTACGCCGAAAGTGTCCCGCAATTTTTCTGGCCACCGACAGCATCTCTTGCACGCCCCTGTCGTTTTTAAAAAAATTCTGCACCACCAAATTCAAGGTATGTGCAAAACATGGGACGTGCTGGAATTTGCCCATATTTAATGCACACACAATATTGCTGGCGTTGTCCGATGCCACAAATCCACAGGAGAGTCCAATTGGGGTAAGCCATTCCGCGATGATCTTCCTCAGTTGCCGTAAGAGGTTTTCAGCTGTGTGCGTATTCTGGAAAGCGGTGATACAAAGCGTAGCCTGCCTAGGAAAGAGTTGGCGATTGCGAGATGCTGCTACTGGTGCCGCCGCTGCTGTTCTTGCGGCGGGAGTCCATACATCTACCCAGTGGGCTGTCACAGTCATATAGTCCTGACCCTGCCCTGCTCCACTTGTCCACATGTCCGTGGTTAAGTGGACATTGGGTACAACTGCATTTTTTAGGACACTGGTGAGTCTTTTTCTGACGTCCGTGTACATTCTCGGTATCGCCTGCCTAGAGAAGTGGAACCTAGATGGTATTTGGTAACGGGGGCACACTGCCTCAATAAATTGTCTAGTTCCCTGTGAACTAACGGCGGATACCGGACGCACGTCTAACACCAACATAGTTGTCAAGGACTCAGTTATCCGCTTTGCAGTAGGATGACTGCTGTTATATTTCATCTTCCTCGCAAAGGACTGTTGAACAGTCAATTGCTTACTGGAAGTAGTACAAGTGGGCTTACGACTTCCCCTCTGGGATGACCATCGACTCCCAGCGGCAACAACAGCAGCGCCAGCAGCAGTAGGCGTTACACGCAAGGATGCATCGGAGGAATCCCAGGCAGGAGAGGACTCGTCAGAATTGCCAGTGACATGGCCTGCAGGACTATTGGCATTCCTGGGGAAGGAGGAAATTGACACTGAGGGAGTTGGTGGGGTGGTTTGCGTGAGCTTGGTTACAAGAGGAAGGGATTTACATGTCAGTGGACTGCTTCCGCTGTCACCCAAAGTTTTTGAACTTGTCACTGACTTATTATGAATGCGCTGCAGGTGACGTATAAGGGAGGATGTTCCGAGGTGGTTAACGTCCTTACCCCTACTTATTACAGCTTGATAAAGGGAACACACGGCTTGACACCTGTTGTCCGCATTTCTGGTGAAATACCTCCACACCGAAGAGCTGATTTTTTTGGTATTTTCACCTGGCATGTCAACGGCCATATTCCTCCCACGGACAACAGGTGTCTCCCCGGGTGCCTGACTTAAACAAACCACCTCACCATCAGAATCCTCCTGGTCAATTTCCTCCCCAGCGCCAGCAACACCCATATCCTCCTCATCCTGGTGTACTTCAACACTGACATCTTCAATCTGACTATCAGGAACTGGACTGCGGGTGCTCCATCCAGCACTTGCAGGGGGCGTGCAAATGGTGGAAGGCGCATGCTCTTCACGTCCAGTGTTGGGAAGGTCAGGCATCGCAACCGACACAATTGGACTCTCCTTGTGGATTTGGGATTTCGAAGAATGCACAGTTCTTTGCTGTGCTGCTTTTGCCAGCTTGAGTCTTTTCATTTTTCTAGCGAGAGGCTGAGTGCTTCCATCCTCATGTGAAGCTGAACCACTAGCCATGAACATAGGCCAGGGCCTCAGCCGTTCCTTGC
Source organism: Pseudophryne corroboree (assembly GCF_028390025.1). NCBI lineage: Eukaryota > Metazoa > Chordata > Amphibia > Anura > Myobatrachidae > Pseudophryne > Pseudophryne corroboree. The sequence goes on from NC_086452.1 coordinate 405,449,617, forward strand.
CACTCCGTGTGGTAAATGGCATATTGGCAAGTTTACGCTTCTCCTCCGACAATTTTATTTTAGGTTTTGGAGTCCTTTTTTTACTGATATTTGGTGTTTTGGATTTGACATGCTCTGTACTATGACATTGGGCATCGGCCTTGGCAGACGACGTTGCTGGCATTTCATCGTCTCGGCCATGACTAGTGGCAGCAGCTTCAGCACGAGGTGGAAGTGGATCTTGATCTTTCCCTAATTTTGGAACCTCAACATTTTTGTTCTCCATATTTTAATAGGCACAACTAAAAGGCACCTCAGGTAAACAATGGAGATGGATGAATTGGATACTAGTATACAATTATGGACGGGCTGCCGAGTGCCGACACAGAGGTAGCCACAGCCGTGAACTACCGCACTGTACTGTGTCTGCTGCTAATATAGACTGGTTGATAAAGAGATAGTATACTCGTAACTAGTATGTATGTATAAAGAAAGAAAAAAAAAACCACGGTTAGGTGGTATATACAATTATGGACGGGCTGCCGAGTGCCGACACAGAGGTAGCCACAGCCGTGAACTACCGCACTGTACTGTGTCTGCTGCTAATATAGACTGGTTGATAAAGAGATAGTATACTCGTAACTAGTATGTATGTATAAAGAAAGAAAAAAAAACCACGGTTAGGTGGTATATACAATTATGGACGGGCTGCCGAGTGCCGACACAGAGGTAGCCACAGCCGTGAACTACCGCACTGTACTGTGTCTGCTGCTAATATATAGACTGGTTGATAAAGAGATAGTATACTCGTAACTAGTATGTATGTATAAAGAAAGAAAAAAAAACCACGGTTAGGTGGTATATACAATTATGGACGGGCTGCCGAGTGCCGACACAGAGGTAGCCACAGCCGTGAACTACCGCACTGTACTGTGTCTGCTGCTAATATAGACTGGTTGATAAAGAGATAGTATACTCGTAACTAGTATGTATGTATAAAGAAAGAAAAAAAAACCACGGTTAGGTGGTATATACAATTATGGACGGGCTGCCGAGTGCCGACACAGAGGTAGCCACAGCCGTGAACTACCGCACTGTACTGTGTCTGCTGCTAATATATAGACTGGTTGATAAAGAGATAGTATACTCGTAACTAGTATGTATGTATAAAGAAAGAAAAAAAAACCACGGTTAGGTGGTATATACAATTATGGACGGGCTGCCGAGTGCCGACACAGAGGTAGCCACAGCCGTGAACTACCGCACTGTACTGTGTCTGCTGCTAATATATAGACTGGTTGATAAAGAGATAGTATACTCGTAACTAGTATGTATGTATAAAGAAAGAAAAAAAAACCACGGTTAGGTGGTATATACAATTATGGACGGGCTGCCGAGTGCCGACACAGAGGTAGCCACAGCCGTGAACTACCGCACTGTACTGTGTCTGCTGCTAATATATAGACTGGTTGATAAAGAGATAGTATACTCGTAACTAGTATGTATGTATAAAGAAAGAAAAAAAAAACCACGGTTAGGTGGTATATACAATTATGGACGGGCTGCCGAGTGCCGACACAGAGGTAGCCACAGCCGTGAACTACCGCACTGTACTGTGTCTGCTGCTAATATAGACTGGTTGATAAAGAGATAGTATACTCGTAACTAGTATGTATGTATAAAGAAAGAAAAAAAAACCACGGTTAGGTGGTATATACAATTATGGACGGGCTGCCGAGTGCCGACACAGAGGTAGCCACAGCCGTGAACTACCGCACTGTACTGTGTCTGCTGCTAATATAGACTGGTTGATAAAGAGATAGTATACTACTAATATTATATATACTGGTGGTCAGGTCACTGGTCACTAGTCACACTGGCAGTGGCACTCCTGCAGCAAAAGTGTGCACTGTTTAATTTTACTATAATATTATGTACTCCTGGCTCCTGCTATAACCTATAACTGGCACTGCAGTAGTGCTCCCCAGTCTCCCCCACAATTATAAGCTGTGTGAGCTGAGCAGTCAGACAGATATATAATATATATAGATGATGCAGCACACTGGCCTGAGCCTGAGCAGTGCACACAGATATGGTATGTGACTGACTGAGTCACTGTGTGTATCGCTTTTTTCTGGCAGAGAACGGATATATTAAATAAACTGCACTGTGTGTCTGGTGGTCACTCACTATATAATATATTATGTACTCATGGCTCCTGCTATAACCTATAACTGGCACTGCAGTAGTGCTCCCCAGTCTCCCCCACAATTATAAGCTGTGTGAGCTGAGCAGTCAGACAGATATATATATAATATTATATATAGATAATAGATGATGCAGCACACTGGCCTGAGCCTGAGCAGTGCACACAGATATGGTATGTGACTGAGTCACTGTGTGCTGTGTATCGCTTTTTTCAGGCAGAGAACGGATTATAAATAAAACTGGTGGTCACTATCAGCAAAACTCTGCACTGTACTGAGTACTCCTAATGCTCCCCAAAATTAGTAAATCAAGTGTCTCTCTAATCTATTCTAAACGGAGAGGACGCCAGCCACGTCCTCTCCCTATCAATCTCAATGCACGTGTGAAAATGGCGGCGACGCGCGGCTCCTTATATAGAATCCGAGTCTCGCGATAGAATCCGAGCCTCGCGAGAATCCGACAGCGTCATGATGACGTTCGGGCGCGCTCGGGTTAACCGAGCAAGGCGGGAAGATCCGAGTCGCTCGGACCCGTGAAAAAAAACATGAAGTTCTGGCGGGTTCGGATTCAGAGAAACCGAACCCGCTCATCTCTAAGTCACATATTCTGAAAACACATAGAAGTACAAAATATTAATGTTTTTATTTTCACATAGGTTCTGCTTCTGGAAGCCGACCTCCTGTAAGGCGCCCATCACAGGGCTTGGCCCACTTACCCAGGAGGCCAAGTAAGACACGGCGTCTTGGCTCGGAATCTGCGGCTCCATCATCCCCACCCAGGCGACGACTTTCGGCAGTGTCACCCCAGCCACCACTGGCACTATTGGCGAGTTCTCAGAGTGATGAGCCCCGATCCCCTCAGTTATCTGGTGAGTTAAAACAGAAATTAAACACATAAGCAATAATATACACAGTACAGTTAATATGTTGTTAGTTGGTTTGGAGATTACATGTTTTCCAGAACAAGCAATGTGTTGTTACGTCTTCAATTGCTAAAGGTGCTAAAAATTTATTCTATAAGGTCTTAGTGGATGTTCTCGACAACATCATATTTTTACAAAAAAAAGATTTATATTAAAATTGGGCCCACACACGTGCACATTTAAATAAAATATGAATACAATTAAATATAAAAAACACTATCCACAACATTAGAGTGTTCACACATCTCCCCTGTCCAGTATGTAGATGGCTTACTTGCTCCGCTCCTCTGGACTATCCAGGTAAGTAGTCGATATCGTGGTCAGGGGAGGGAATCTAACAGTGTAATGCTGTGGAGGGGAGTTAGTTAGGTGAGGATTATGCAAATCTGTCTATGTTTCCGCCTGTGTTGGTATATATGTTTTAGAACATAAAAAACATTATAAGTTTATAAAATCAACGCCAAAAAGATTAAAAATGGAGTATTATGAATGTAGTAATGTGTAGAATTAGCCTTGAAATAAATTTACAAATAAACATTTGCCCACCCCATACAGAGCCCAGCTTGATGGCCGACGTGGACCAGCAGGGACAAGACCAACAGGCAACCATCACACTGCAACTTACACCTGTTGACCCAAGCCAGCCAATACAGTTGCAGGATATCCCCCAAGCCTCCATCAGTCCACAACTGGCACAAGCTCCGCCCCCAAGCCAAATACCAGATGATTTTTGGGCCAGTTGGATAAGCCAACAGGCCCAAAGCAATGCCAGCCTGACCGCACATACACAACACCTTGCCAGTCTGCCCCATCATCTACCGCGTATTAGTCGCAACTCGGGCAGACTGATAGTACAAGTAGGGCGAATGGCTACCTCAATGGAGCAAATAAGGGCTGACAACAGCCAAATGGTTGCACATTTATCGCGCATCATAGATGAGCAACAGCGCCATCAGCAGGCACTCGTTCAGCTCATTCAGCACAACCAAGTGGTGAATGAGTCGTTATCCAGGATTGTAGCCAGCCACACTGCAACCAACACTCAGCTGATTGCAAGCCTTAATAATTTGAGCAGCAATATTTCATTGATGGGAGCTCACCAAGTAACCTCCAGCTCGGGGACCACGACCCCTATCCAAACGCCAGTAACCTCCCCTGTTCGGCGATCCTCAAGAGCACGTGCCAGTGAGCCAGCACCCAGCACACACAAGCGCAAAAAATAACCACAATGTTATTTGAAAAATAAAAATTTGTATTTGACAAACACACAACTTCCTGTGTCCGTCTCCAACATTGTCGAAGCTGCTCTGTATGTATGTATGTTTTTCATGGGTAATGACTGAAAATGTATTTTTAGCATAAACTAAGCACAATGTACACACCACTAAAAACAACAAACAGTAAGTAACATAACACACAATAGAAAGTAGTGCAAAGTGTTTAGTCAAGGATAATTACAGCCTAATAAAACTGACCTGAAAAATAGCGCAGGATCACTTCTTGCCGTACCTGCCTCCCTACATTTGTACTCACACTGTCACCAGATGGTTCTAACTCCTCTGCTTGCTGACTGCTTTCTCCCTCATCATGTGTCAGATGTTGACTTAAACACAGATTATGGAGAAAACAGCAGCAGAACACAATTCTAGTCACCTTTGAGGGACTATACAACAAAAGGCCTGCAGATTTATCCAGACACCGAAACCGTGACTTCAGCACACCAAAACATCTTTCTATCACATTCCGCGTAGCCTTATGTGCATGATTGTAACTGTGTTCAGCAGGAGAATCAGGTTGGGACAATGGAGTAAGGAGCCAAGAGTAGCAGCCGTAACCCCCATCACCTGAAAAACATATATAGTCAACATTAGTACATATGTTAGATTATTCTTTCACCTCATCAAAACTCGAGTTTGTGGTTAAAAGACATACACACAAAACATTTTAAACATACCCAACAGCCAGCCATCAGGCATTTGTCCCTCCTCAAATTTATCGAAGAGCGATGACTGACTGAGGATGAAGGAGTCATGGCAGCCACCAGGGTAACCTGCAACAACACTCATAATTTTTAAGTGCAGAGAAAAAAGTGTTCAGCGCTCTCCCTTTCCCCTTCCTGAGATATTATATATACAATATATGTTACACACCTAATACCGGTATACAAAAACAGAAACAGACATGCAACACAAATGTGGACACAAGTGGATGCTGCAGTACTTTCACCTGTGGGTACACTAATTAGCGTTTTACCCCATTCGGTGCAGTATTAGGTGTGTAACATATTTATTCAGGTCACTTTAACAAAGTCATTATTTTAATTGGTTCAATTTTTAGTTATATCTGACATCAACTGGATATTAGTATAGGTTTATATATATTTTTACCATAAAAGTCCTCTTCATCTATTTTAATTACATCTTAATTAATTAATTGATCAATTATTTGAGAGGAATCTATATTCATTGTTTTTACATATACTTTAAATAAAAATATATATTTTTTATACACCATTCTCGATTGTGAAAATTATTTAATACATTGTATATATAATATCTCAGGAAGGGGAAAGGGAGAGCGCTGAACACTTTTTTTCTCTGCACCTATATACCTCTAGGGGGTGTGTATAGTACACTCTCCATCTGTTCTATAGCTGCTACCCAGACCCTACAGCCGCATCTAGGAGTGGCGCAGTTCCTCACACAACCCTTCTTTTTAAACTCATAATTTTTAAGTTTGCATCACAGACCACCTGGACATTAGTTGATTGTGCCAGATGCCTATTAGTATATATATATATTGGCGGCCCTTAGGTGATCTCAGCTGAACGTGTGTGCAATCTATGGCCCCCAGCACATTGGGCATGCCAGCAAGCTCATAGAAAGCTACCCTGACAGCACTCCACTCCGACTCCTCGGTAGGGAAGCAGATTGAGGTTTTAATGTGTGGCTCCAACACATTCAAAACCTGAGTGGACATTAAAGAAGCTAAGGTGAGTGTCATGTTAGGTATTCTCTACAATACTGTGTTGTTTGTACTTACAGAAGCAACACTTAGACATAACCGCATATGTATTTTTAGACTCACCTGAATCAAATATCTGGAAAAGGTGGGCTGTGAGATACCAATGACGTCGCCTGCCACAGCCTGGAAGCTCCCAGTAGCCATAAAGTGTAACACAGCCAGGAGTTTGTGTAGGCCTGAGACAGAGCGAGAGCGTGCTGTCTCAGGGTCTATGCCCTGTTTGACAAGGTCATACAGGTGGAAAATGTTGTTTCTATTTAGGCGGAACATCTGTATGACCCTATCATCGGACAATGCATTTAAGTTTAAACGCCCTCTAAAAAAACGAGGCTGGCGCAGCCTCCGCGGTACCTGGACAACCTGTTGACCATGTTCACTTACCTGGGCCTGATTCCTGGAAGCCTCATGGAGCAGTCTAAGGTATCCCACAGCAAACAAAAAATCATTGCCACACACCACAGCCGCCATTTCAGAGTGAGAGAAGTTCAGAATGTGCCTGGAACACTTTTATAGGGCCAAACATTCAGGTGTGAGTAATGGATAATTGAGTACACATGTAAACGCGGTTTTCAAATGCTGGCGCGTTTTTTTTTTAGGAAAAAAATACGATTTGTAATTTATCGCGGCCGCGAATGCATTTTCGCGGCAGCAATTACAATTACGAATAGTTAGTAAATGACCGAGATTCATATCTAAACAGGCGTAATTTGACCGATGGTGTATTCATTCGTAATTTTTTACTTGGACTTGCAAAAAATTACGAATGCCCTCATCACTGCCGTGATTAGTGTTTAGTAAATTACCGAGATGACACTTTGAAGAAAAAACGCCATCTCGGTCAAAATCGGGAGCTTAGTAAATTTCCCCCATTGTATCCACCAGGTGTTTCTGCAAAGGAACCAATTTGGATGGAGACATTGTAACAATATTGTTACACATCTTAGGACATATTGCCAGTTGTTCGTATAAGGGACACAAAACAAATCCATAACTAATCTGAATTTTGGAACTACCTTACGTACTAAAACAAGAGACTATACATATATATTGGTGGATAGAGTAAAACGCACACTAGCGTGTTTACCCATTATTTCATACAAATCAATTTATCTATCTGGTATTCTATTCTTTTCACTTTAAACCTCAGTCTACGTCTTTTTTCACTAATTGTTTGTCTGTTATACAGTATGTATATACCGGTATTTAGATTTTTAATTTTAATATAATAAATATATACGTTATATTTATATATTTATATATCTATTTATAATCATCTGTATATTCTTAAATAAAATAAAATTCCATTTTACAAATTTAAAGCCATATGTTTTATATTGAGCAAGCGCTGGGAGTAACATATTTCATTCACTTGCTGATGGCCGGCGGGAGAGGAGATGACAGTGAGCTTTGGGAGGGGGAGGGCTGTGTGAATGCATAATAAATGAAAGTGTCGGTAAGTATGTGTGCCAGTTAGGGCTGGGCATCGGTCAGTAAGTGGTGTCTTCTGTGTGTCTATAAGGGGTATCTGTGTTAGTAAAGTGTGTCTATCAGTAAGTATGTATAATGATGTGCGAGTAATGCCAGTAAGGGGTGCTTGTGTCAGTAAATGGTATATATTTTAAGGGGTGTCCATGTCAGTGTGTTTGTGTCAGTAAGCAGTATCTGTCACTAAGTGGTGTCAGTGTCAATAAGTGCCTATCAGGCAGTGTGTGTGTCTGTCAGTAAGATGTGTCACTAAGTGTATCTGTGTCAGTGCATTTGTGTTAGCAAGTGGTATCTGTCAGTAATGGGTATCTGTGTCAGTAAGTGTTGTCTGTGTCAGAAAGCAGTATCTGTGTTAGAAAGTGGTGTCTGTCAGTAAGGTGTCTGTAGGCAGGGCAGTAACTATGTGTGGGCGGATGGTGCTCAGTACACAACGCACTTGTGCTGTGGGCGCACCATCCGCATACACCCCCATTGGCCGCCACCAGCTGCAGCGCTGCCTGCTTCCTTTTTTTAACCGTAGCGTTGCGCCCAGCTCCCTCTGCCAGACGCATCACTACTGATATACAATAGCCGTCAGCGCTGGGCAGCAGTCTCAGTCTCCACTCCTCCCCCCTCCTCTTCCACTTGTGCAGCAGCCCAGTGTCCTTCCAGCATACAGGCTGGTCCAGGGACGCGCCTCCTCCCAGCAGGGAGCCGCACAGGGCATGCCGGGAGGACGGGTTTGAACAGGGACATCCCCCGCCACTGCCGCCATGGCTGCCCGCACTCCCAGGAAAGGAAGCTCGGCTCTGCCACCGCTGCTGCCGGGTGAGTGCACTGCTGCCACCATTACATAGGTACCTGTGTGCATGTCTCTCCGCCATGTGCTCAGGCTAGGCTCCCAGTACTGGTGCTTAGCTGCTGCTGCTCATGTAAATTAAGCCACAGCATCTCTAACCCTCTCCCACCTTTCTCTCCCTCTCCCACCCCTCTCTCTCTCTCTACCAGCCACCTTTCATTCTCTCTCCCTCCCAACCCTATTTCCCCCCCCCCCCCCCTCTCTCTCTCGTGACTCTAGCTGCCGTAATGTGTGATAGGGGCTCTACCTGGAGTAATTTGTAAAATGAAGCTCTACCTGGTATAATGTGTGTAAGTGGCGCTACTGTGGGGTGTAATTTGAATCATGGAGACTGTTGTGCAGCTTAATATGGCTTAATATGATTTGGTATTATTTTGTGGCCCCCGCCCTTCTCCATGAAGTCATACCCCTATATTCTTGGCGCGCACTGGCCCTCCTATAAATATGGGTGGGTGGGGGGAAGGGGTGCCGATGCTGTTTCTTGCACACAGCACTAAAATGTCTAGTTACGGCACTGGGTGATGTTTTGTAAGTGGCTGTTTGCAATAACGGTCGATACGGAGGGCACCTGGCAAGCTGTATAATGGGATGATCTGAGTTCTGGATCTTGTGTTTGTGTGTATATATATATGTATATATATATATATATATATATATATATATATATATACTGCTCAAAAAAATAAAGGGAACACTTAAACAACACAATGTAACTCCAAGTCAATCACACTTCTGTGAAATCAAACTGTCCACTTAGGAAGCAACACTGATTGATAATCAATTTCACATGCTGTTGGGCAAATGGAATAGGCAACAGGTGGAAATTATAGGCAATTAGCAAGACACCCCCCACAATAAAGGAGTTGTTCTGCAGGTGGTGACCACAGACCACTTCTCAGCTCCTATGCTTTCTGGCTGATGTTTTGGTCACTTTTGAAAGCTGGCGGTGCTTTCACTCTAGTGGTAGCATGAGACGGAGTCTACAACCCACACAAGTGGCTCAGGGAGTGCAGCTCATCCAGGATGGCACATCAATGCGAGCTGTGGCAAGAAGGTTTGCTGTGTCTGTCAGCGTAGTGTCCAGAGCATGTAGGCGCTACCAGGAGACAGGCCAGTACATCAGGAGAAGTGGAGGAGGCTGAAGAAGGGCAACAACCCAGCAGCAGGACCACTACCTACGCCTTTGTGCAAGGAGGAACAGGAGGAGCACTGCCAGAGCCCTGCAAAATAACCTCCAGCAAGCCACAAATGTGCATGTGTCTACTCAAACGATCAGAAACAGACTCCATGAGGGTGGTATGATGAGGGCCCGACGTCCACAGGTGGGGGTTGTGCTTACAGCCCAACACCGTGGAGGACGTTTGGCATTTGCCAGAGAACACCAAGATTGGCAAATTCGCCACTGGCGCCCTGTGCTCTTCACAGATGAAAGCAGGTTCTCACTGAGCACATGTGACAGAGTCTGGAGACGCCATGGAGAACGTTCTGCTGCCTGCAACATCCTCCAGCATAACCGGTTTGGCAGTGGGTCAGTAATGGTGTGGGGTGGAATTTCTTTGGGGGGCCGCACAGCCCTCCATGTGCTCGCCAGAGGTAGCCTGACTTCCATTAGGTACAGAGATGAGATTCTCAGACCCCTTGTGAGAACATATGCTGTTGCGGTTGGCCCTGGGTTCCTCCTAATGCAAGACAATGCTAGACCTCATGTGGCTGGAGTGTGTCAGCAGTTCCTGCAAGACGAAGACATTAATGCTATGGACTGGCCCGCCCATTCCCCAGACCTGAATCCAATTGAGCACATCTGGGACATCATGTCTTGCTCCATCCACATTGCACCACAGACTGTCCAGGAGTTGGTGGATGCTTTTGTCCAGGTCTGGGAGGAGATCCCTCAGGAGACCATCCGCCACCTCATCAGGAGCATGCCCAGGCGTTGTAGGGAGGTCATACAGGTACGTGGAGGCCACACACACTACTGAGCCTCATTTTGACTTGTTTTAAGGACATTACATCAAAGTTGGATCAGCCTGTAGTGTGTTTTTCCACTTTAATTTTGAGTGTGACTCCAAATCCAGACCTCCATGGGTTAATAAATTTGATTTCCATTGATAATTTTTGTGCGTTTTTGTTGTCAGCACATTCAACTATGTAAAGAACAAAGTATTTAATAAGAATATTTCATTCATTCAGATCTAGGATGTGTTATTTTAGTGTTCCCTTTATTTTTTGGAGCAGTATATATATATATTATCACACGAATCCTGTGTTTGCCCCTGGCATGTATGCAGACAGTGCTGGGTAAGAGCGCATATCTGCATTTACTGCGGAGCACACAGTGCTCAGTTTAACCATGGAAATGTGCAATATTAAGCATCCAAAGATAGAATGATCACAATATTCAGCAGCACAGTTTGACAATTTCATGCTACTGTACTTACTGTAAATGACTACACAGGTAATGTGTTTATTACCGGAATGATAGCTTTGGTTAGGTGTGGGCATGGTTTTGTGACATGGTAATGTGGTTGGGCAGAAAAGGAATGAGGCTTATTTTCTCCCAGTTTTTCCCTTTAAGTAATGTGTAATTGATAGAAGTATTAGTAGTATTATTAATTATTTTTGTAAATATTAATAATTGCAACACTTTTCTAGGACTGTAAAAATAGGGGATTCAATTTATTTATATTTTATATGTGTGTGTATATACTAGAAATGAGCGGGTTCGGTTCTCAGAGAACCGAACCCTACAGAACTTCACGTCTCGAGCCCGGATCCGAGTCAGGCTCAGGATTTCCCGTCTGACTCGGAAACCCGAACGCGGCAAAACGTCACCATCCCGCTGTTGGATTCTCGCGGGATTTGGATTCTATATAAGGAGCCGCGCGTCGCAGCTATTTTCACTCCAGTCTCGGCGAGTGTAGTGAGAGGACGTGTCTCCGTCCTCGGTGTCTGTATGGGGGCGGGAAAGTGGGGTGGCAAGTCTTGTGCTGTGTTGTGCTGCTCAGTCCAGTCCAGTGTAGTCAGTGTATTGTGCTGCATCAGTCCAGCCAGTCACAGTGTTGGTGTCCTCTCCTGCCAGTGTAGCTGTATAAAGCGGTGCTGTGTTGTGCTGTCCAGTCCAGTGTAATCAGTGTATTGTGCTGCATCAGTCCAGCCAGTCACAGTGTTGGTGTTCTCTGCTGCCATATATCCAGTGTAGCTGTAAAAAGTGTTGTTGTGTTGTGCTGCATCAGACCAGTGGTAGTGTCCTGTCTCATCAGTCATTCCAGTGACAATATACACTGCTGCTATATGTCCACTGCTGCCGTATAATAATTATAACAACAACAACCACAAGTCCCTTACAGTGTTGTTGTGTTGTGCTGCATCAGACCTGTGGTAGCATCCTGTTCATCAGTCATTCCAGTGAGGATATACGCTGCTGTTATATGTCCACTGCTGCCATATAATAATTATAACAACAACAGCCACAAGTCCCTTACAGTGTTGTTGTGTTGTGCTGCATCAGACCAGTGGTAGTGTCCTGTCCATCAGTCATTCCAGTCATTCCTGTGCCGCATATTGTCTCATATAACTCCCAAAAAATAATGGAGAACAAAAATTTTGAGGATAAAATAGGGAAAGATCAAGAAGAACCACTTCCTCCTAGTGCTGAAGCTGCTACCACTAGCCATGTCATATACAATAAAATGCCATCAATGTCGTCTGCCAAGGCCGATGCCCAATGTGATAGTAGAGGGCATGTAAAATCCAAAAAGTCAGAGTTCAGTAAAAAGAACCAAAAAAAGAAATTTAAATCATCTGAGGAGAAACGTAAACTTGCCAATATGCCATTTACGACACGGAGTGGCAAGGAATGGCTGAGGCCCTGGCCTATGTTAATGGCTAGTGGTTCAGCTTCACATGACGATGGAAACCCTCATCCTGCAGCTAGAAAAATTAAGAGAGTTAAGCTGGAAAGAGCACAGAAAAGAACTGTGCGTTCTGAGATGGTATCACAAATCCCCAAGGAGAGTCCAAGTGTGTCGGCGGTTGCGATGCCTGACCTTCCCAACACTGGACGGGAAGAGGTGGCTCCTTCCACCATTTGCACGCCCCCTGCAAGTGCTGGAAGGAGCACATACAGTCCAGTTCCTGATATTCAAATTGAAGATGTCACTGTTGAAGTACATCAGGATGAGGATATGGGTTTTGCTGGCGCTGAGGAGGAAGTTGACGATGAGGATTCTGATGGTGATGTGGATTGTTTAAGTCAGGCACCGGGGGAGACACCTGTTGTCATTGGGATGAAGAAGCCCATTGTGATGCCTGGGCAAACTACCAAAAAAGCCACCTCTTCGGTTTGGAATTATTTCTCCACAAATCCAGACAACAGGTGTCAAGCCATCTGTTGCCTCAGTCAATCTGTAATAAGTAGGGGTAAGGATGTTAACCACCTAGGAACATCCTCCCTTATACGTCATCTGCTGCGCATTCATCAGAAGTCAGTGTCAAGTTGTGAAACTTTGGGTAAGAGTGTAAGCAGTCCACTGACACCGGAATCCATTCTTCCTCCTGTACCCAAGCTCCTGCAAGCCACACCACCAACTCCCTCAACGTCAACTTCCTCCTCAGTCAGGAACGTCCGTAGTCCTGCAGGCCATGTCACTGCCAAGACTGAGGAGTCCTCTCCTAAACGGGATTCCTCCGGAGGATCCTTGAGTGGTACGCCTGCTGTTGCTGCCGCTGGGAGTCGATCGTCATCCCAGAGGGGAAGTCGGAAGACCATTTGTACCACTTCCAGTAAGCAATTGACTGTCCAACAGTTATTTGTGAGGAAGATGAAATATGACAGCAGTCATCCTTTTGCAAAGTGGATAACTGAGGCCTTGACAGCTATGTTGGTGTTAGAGGTGCGTCCGGTATCCACCATTAGTTCAGTGGGACTTAGAGAATGATGGAGATAGTGTGTCCCCGGTATCAAATCCCATCTAGGTTCCACTTCTCTAGGCTGGCGATACCGAGAATGTACACAGACGACAGAAAAAGAGTCACTAGTGTCCTACAAAGGCCCTCATTCCGAGTTGATCGCTCGCTAGCTGCTTTTAGCAGCAGTGCAAACGCTAAGCCGCCGCCCTCTGGGAGTGTATCTTAGCTTAGCAGAAGTGTGAACGAAAGGTTAGCAGAACAGTGTTGAAATTATTTCAAGCAGTTTCAGAGTAGCTGCAGACCTACTCCTTCTTTGCGATCACTTCAGTCAGTTTAGTTCCTGCTTTGGTGTCACAAACACGCCCTGCGTTCGGCCAGCCACTCCCCCGTTTCCCCAGGCACGCCTGCGTTTTTAAGCACACTCCCGGAAAACGGCCAGTTACCACCCAGAAACACCCGCTTCCTGTCAATCACTCACCGATCAACAGAGCAACTGAAAAAGAGTTGCTCACCCTGCATAGTTTTGTGAGAAAGTACTTGGCGCGTGCGCACTGCGGCCCGTGCACATGCGCAGAAATGCTGATTTTTAGCCTGATCGCTGTGCTGCGAACAACGGCAGCTAGCAATCAACTAGGAATGACCCCCAAAATGCGGTTGTATCTAGTGTCCACTTAACCACGGACATGTGGACAAGAGGAACTGGGCAGACTAAGAACTATATGACTGTGACAGCCCACTGGGTAGATGTATTGCCTCCCGCAGCAAGAACAACAGCAGCGGCACCAGTAGCAACATCTCGCAAACGCCAACTCATTCTTAGGCAGGCTACGCTATGTATCACCGCTTTCCATAAGAGGCACACAACTGACAACCTCTTACGGAAACTGAGAAACATCATCGCAGAATGGCTTACCCCAATTGGACTCTCCTGGGGATTTGTGATATCGGACAACGCCACCAATATTGTGCGTGCATTACATCTGGGCAAATTCCAGCAAGTCCCATGTTTTGCACATACAATTAATTTGGTGGTGCAGAATTTTTTTTTAAATGACAGGGGTGTGCAGGAGATGCTGTCGGTGGCCCGAAAAATTGTGGGCCACTTTCGGCATTCTGCCACTGCGTGCCGAAGACTGGAGCGCCAGCAAACACTCCTGAACCTGTCCCGCCATCAACTGAAGGAAGAGGTGGTAACGAGGTGGAATACAACACTCTATATGCTTCAGAGGATGGAGGAGCAGCAAAAGGCCATTCAAGCCTATACATCCAGATGAGGGGTAATGCACCTGACTCAAGCGCAGTGGAGAATGATTTCCGTCTTGTGCAAGGTTCTCCAACCCTTCGAACTTGCCACACGTGAAGTCAGTTCAGACACTGCCAGCTTGAGTCAGGTCATTCCTCTCATCAGGCTTTTGCAGAAGCAGCTGGATAAATTGAAGGAGGAGCTAAGTCGGAGCAATTCCGCAAAGAATGTGGGACTTGTGGATGGAGCCCTTCATTCGCTTTGCCAGGATTCAAGGGTGGTCAATCTGTTTAAATCAGAGCACTACATTTTGGCCACCGTGCTCGATCCTAGGTTTAAAGCCTACGTTGTATCTCTCTTTCCAGCAGACACAAGTGTGCAGAGGTGCAAAGACATGCTGGTTAGTAAATTGTCAACTCAAGCGGAACGTGACCCATCAACAGCTCGTCCTTCAATTTCTCCCGCCACTGGGGCTGCAAGGAAAAGGATAACATTTCCTAGCCCACCCACTGGCAGTGATGCAGGGCAGTCAGGAGCGAAAGCTGACATCTGGTCCAGACTGAAGGACCTGCCAACGATTACTGACATGTCTACTGTCACTGCATATGATTCTGTCACCATTGAAAGAATGGTGGAGGATTATATGAGTGACAGCATCCAAGTAGGCATGTCAGACAGTCCGTACGTATACTGGCAGGAAAAAGAGGCAAATTGGAAGCACTTGCACAAACTGGCTTTATTTTACCTAAGTTGCCCCCCCTCCAGTGTGTACTCCGAAAGAGTGTTTAGTACAGCCGGTAACCTTGTCAGCGATCGGCGTAGGAGGTTACTTCCACTATATGTGGAGAAGATGATGTTCATCAAAATGAATTATAAATTCCTCCGGGAAGACCTTTACCAGCAATTGCCTCCAGAAAGTACACAGGGACCTGTGATGGTGGATTCCAGTGGGTACGAATTAATACTCAGTGAGGAGGATGTACACAGTGAAAGGGGTGAGGAATCGGAGGATGATGATGAGGTCGACATCTTGCCTCTGTAGAGCCAGTTTGTGCAAGGAGAGATTTATTGCTTCTTTTTTGGTGGGGTCCAAACAAAGCAGTCATTTCAGCCACAGTCGTGTGGCAGACCCTGTCGCCGAAATGATGGGTTTGTTAAAGTGTGCATGTCCTGTTTTTACAACATAAGGGTGGATGGGAGGGCCCAAGGACAATTCCATCTTGCACCTCTTTTTCTTCTTTGCATCATGTGCTGTTTGGGGACTAGTTTTTTAAGTGCCATCCTGTCTGACACTGCAGTGCCACTCCTAGATGGGCCAAGTGTTTGTGCCGCACACTTGTGTCGCTTAGCTTAGTCATACAGCTACCTCATTACGCCTCTTTTTCTTCTTTGCATTATGTGCTGTTTGGGGCCTATTTTTTAAATCTGCCATCCTGTCTAACACTGCAGTGCCACTCCTAGATGGTCCAGGTGTTTGTGCCGCACACTTGTGTCGCTTAGCTTGGCCATCCAGCTACCTAATTGCACCTCTTTTTCTTCTTTACATCATGTGCTGTTTGGGGACTAGTTTTTGACTAGTGCCATCTTGTCTGCAACTGCAGTGCACTCCTAGATGGGCCAGGTGTTTGTGCCGCACACTTGTGTCGCTTAGCTTAGTCATACACCCACCTTGGTGCAACTTTTAGGCCTAAAAACAATATTGTGAGGTGTGAAGTGTTCAGAATAGACTGGAAATGAGTGGAAATGAATGTTATTGAGGTTAATAATACCGTAGGAGCAAAATTACCCCCAAATTCTGTGATTTTAGCTGTTTTTATGTTTTTTTCAAAAATCATCCAGATCCAAAACCAAAACACGAAAGGGTGGTTTTGGCAAAACCAAGCCAAAACCAAAACATGAAAGTGGAATTAGAACCAAAACCAAAAGACAAAACACAAAAAGTGCCAGCCGCACATTTCTAGTATATACATATACAGTATATTTATAAATTCAGTGGCCAAGGGGAGTGAGGGGAGAAGGTGATTGGCTGCTGCAAGATCCAAAGGCCATCAGTAATGTGATCTGCAGTCCGGTTCTCTGTCCGCTACAACTCAGTGAGTCAGGACTAAATGCTGCTGCAGCTGCTGCCTAGGCTTATTGTCTAACACTGGCTGCTCTGGCTGGGAGCAGAGCCGGAGCAAGGGCGAGAAACCGCAGCCAGAAGGGCTGGGTACACAGTTGCGTATGGCACCACAGCTCCACATGACAGGAAGCCAATTCTGTTAATTAATAACTTACTGCCTCCATCTGCAGGGTCGCTGTGTGGCTGCCAGTTGTTCATGCACCGGGGATGGGGTGTGTGGGGATCACCGTTGGAAGCAGGACGGCATATTGCTTCCTCCAATTGGGAGTAGCCACCAGTGCTGATGTGTAGTTGGGGGCAGCCGCCGACAAAGTTATGTATTGTTCCCAATACCTTTACTTCAGATCCTAGGACAGAAAGATAGCAGTAAATGAAGGGACTCATTTATACAGGATTTGGACCCCACAACTGTCCAGGGTGGTAAGATGAAGACTATGGGTGGGATGTACTAAAGAAAAATTGCAGTAAACCCCCCATTTTCGGGGGTTTTACCGCATTTTCAAATGTACTGTCACCCGACCGCCGCGATTTCGCCAATGAGGGCATCACCAGTGTGTACATCTCCATTTCATCCTTCTCCCCCAAGTCACCTGTGTGTACATCTCCATGTCATCCTTCTCCCCCCAGTCACCTGTGTGTACATCTCCATGTCATCCTTCTCCCCCCAGTCACCAGTCTATATATCTCCATGTCATCCTTCACCCCCAGTCACCAGTGTATACATCTCCATGTCATCCTTCTCCCCCCAGTCACCTGTGTATACATCTCCATGTCATCCTTCACCCCCAGTCACCAGTCTATATATCTCCATGTCATCCTTCTCCCCCCAGTCACCAGTGTATTCATCTCCATGTCATCCTTCTCCCCCCAGTCACCAGTGTGTACATCTCCATGTCATCCTTCTCCCCCCAAGTCACCTGTGTATACATCTCCATGTCATACTTCTCACCCAGGTCACCAGTGTGTACATCTCCATGTCATCCTTCTCCACCCAGTCACCAGTGTATACATCTCCATGTCATCCTTCTCCTCCCAGTCACCAGTGTGTACATCTCAATGTCATCCTTCTCCCCCCAAGTCACCAGTGTGTACATCTACATGGCATCCTTCTCCCCCCAAGTCACCAGTGTGTACATCTCAATGTCACCCTTCTCCCCCCAAGTCACCTGTGTGTACATCTCCATGTCATCCTTCTCCCCCCAAAGTCACCAGTTTGTACATCTCCATGTCATCCTTCTCCCCCCAGTCACCAGTGTATTCATCTCCATGTCATCCTTGTCCCCCCAAGTCACCACTGTATACATCTCAATGCCATCCTTCTAAAGGGGTGTACTCACGAAGCGATATTCTAAGCAATCTGACTAGATTGCTTAGAATTTAAGCAGGATCGCTCCGTGTGTACCCCATACAGCGATACGATGCGCAGCCCCGCGCATCGCTATTGCTGGTGCTAAATTGGCCTGCCGTGCAGGCCGATCTAGCGGGTCGCTCATTTCACCAGCTGGGTGAAATGAGCGCCCCCCCCCCCCCCCGTCTCCCCTTGCACGCTCAGCACAGATCGCACTCTGCTGAGCGGCGGGAGAGATGTGTGCTGAGCGGTTCGCTCAGCACACATCTCTCGCACATTGGCCTGTCTATATGGGCCTTAGGTCTTGAACGGACGAAACGCGTTGGTTGCTCCCTGACTGCTACCTAGACTGATCTACATCCATAAGATAAGAGATGTATAAAGTGCATGGAATAAGTTCTTATCTATTTTTCTCAACTAGATTCTTATTCAGTTTTTTTATCAATCGCACCATTTTACTATTTTCATATTATGTTATGAATTTTATATTTTTTGTCTTAGATAATAATACATGTCCTTGTATAGAATAAATAAATAAATATATAAATATATATTTTAAAAAAGACATTTGAATAATATCTTATGTTCCTTTACACCTGACACCATTGGTCGCTGACGCCCATATCCCCCCTTTTCCCATATTAACTTTTTTCAGCAGCTTACCACTGTTGGTTAAATTTAATGGCCTTCTGACACCCTTTGTACCGAGGGAGGGTCATTTATTAGACAAAATTTATTTTTGTATTTCTAAGTAATTGTCTCACAAGTGGTGCTGGTTATTGCTTTAGTGTCTCTCTCTCTCTCTCTTTATATATATATATATATATATATACACGCTGTGTGTGTGTGTATATATAAATGTATACTGTTTATATATATATATATATATATATTGTAAAAAGCAGTGGCGTAACTAGAAATTTTTCTCCCCCAAGCCGCCCCCCCCCCATACCCCCCATAATTGGCACTAGTAAAGGGACAAATATGCGCGCGCCCGCCAAAAAGGGTGTGTAGCTTCGTTGAAATGGGCGTGGCTTCGTGTAAAGGGGCGTGGTATTGCAGGAAAAGACTACCTTATACCCCAGTTTTGCAACCTGCACGCCCAGACGTTAGCCACCACAGGAAAGAAAAATAATCCTGATTCATGCCCCTTACATTATTTGTCATTTTTCCTCCTTATAGTAATGCCCAGTATACATTATTCCACATACTGCAATGGCCTTAGCCATTATGTCACACACAATAATGCCCATGACACAATATGCACACACTGTAATGCCCCCGACACATTATGCCACACACCGTAATGCCTGTGACACATTATGACAGGAATCGCAATGCCCATTATACATTATGCTACACACTGCAATGCCCCTGATACATTATAACACATACAATGTCTGTGACACAGTATGACACACACCACAATGATCCTGAGACATTATACCACATACCACAATGCCCGTGATATAGTATACAACACACCGTAATGCCTGACACATTATGACACACACCGCAATGTCCGTGATACATTATGCCACACACCATAATGCCCATTACACATTAAGTTCTACAGTAAGGCTTCTAATTACTTTTAAATTACCTGCTCGTTGCCAGGGGTTTCATGCTCTTGGTTCCATGCACGGTGCCAGGGGTTTTCATGCTCAGGGTGTCATGCTCGTTGCCAGGGGTTTCATGCACTGGGTGTCATGCTCGTTGCCAGCGGTTTCATGCTCTTGGTTCCATGCACGGTGCCAGGGGTTTTCATGCTCAGGGTGTCATGCTCGTTGCCAGGGGTTTCATGCACTGGGTGTCATGCTCATTGCCAGGGGTTTCATGCACTGGGTGTCATGCTCGTTGCTAGGGGGTAGTGCTTGTTGCTAGGGCCGTGCTCCCAGTGCCACATATGCCCCCAGTGCCAGATATTCCCCCACAGTGCCAGGTATATGCCTACCAGTGCCAGATATTCCCCCACAGTGCCAGGTACATGCCCCCAGTGCCAAATATATCCCCCCAGTGCCACATATGCCCCCTCAGTGCCACCTCCCCCCAGTGCCAAATATTCCCCCACAGTGCCACATATGCCCCCTCAGTGCCTGCTCCCCCCAGTGCCAGATATTCCCCCACAGTGCCAGGTATATGCCCCCAGTGCCAGATATTCCCCCACAGTGCCACATATGCCCCCTCAGTGCCTGCTCCCCCCAGTGCCAAATATTCCCCCACAGTGCCAGGTATATGCCCCCAGTGCCAGATATTCCCCCACAGTGCCAGGTATATGCCCCCAGTGCCATATATTCCCCCACAGTGCCAGGTATATGCCCCCAGTGCCAGATATTCCCCCACAGTGCCAGGTATATGCCCCCAGTGCCAGATATTCCCCCACAGTGCCAGGTATATGCCCCCAGTGCCAGATATTCCCCCACAGTGCCAGATATTCCCCCACAGTGCCTGCTCCCCCTCCCACCCACCCGCGCTCCTTTGTGTTGGAGGGACACGGAGCGCACAGCGCGTGCCTCTCCCGTGTCCCTACTGGCTCTCCGGCCGGTCTAATAAAGGAAGTGCCGGTTCGTGAGCCAATCAGAGCTCACGAACGGCACTTCCTTTATTAGACCGGCCGGAGAGACAGGGAGGGACACAGGAGAGGCGCGCGCTGTGCGCTCCGTGTCCCTCCTTACAGCAGCGGAGGGAAGGAGACGGCAGATTGACATGCGGACGCTCGTCCGCATGTCAATCTGTGCAAAGTCAGTGGCGCCCCCGCAGCCCCTCGCCCCCAAGCCACCGCGAGGACTGCGGGGGCAGTAGTTACGCCACTGGTAAAAAGCGACCTTCCACCAGACAAGACGCTGACACAGTTGTATGACAGAAAATGAAAGAAAAGTAGTCTGTTTACTTCCACAGCATAGTAAACAGACTTTTCACAGCAAGTTTCAATGGGTACCTTAATTAGGCACCAGTTCATAAACAGCATGTACACAATCTCAGGCTCCCTGTCTCTAACCCACTGGCCCGCCCTCTATCACCTGGCCACTTGTTGGCATCAGGAGCCCTGAGCCCTTGCCCTAACGAGCATTATAAAAGTATGGCACAGGTGTGCCTAATTGCTGGGAGCGCTTGCTCCAATACCTGGACCAGACCTGCATGGATGGGATCTCATGTATGAAATTGCAGGGTATTTCTGTGTATCAACAGCAATACAATACTATAATTTCCAACTGCCAGATAATCTTTGACACAACATTAAAGAGACATCCTGCTGTGTCCCAACACCTCCCTGGCTTCCTCTTGGTTCAGCCCTAAACCCAGGTCACTGTAGTCCGGGACACCCAAACTGTTGCCCTGTCCTGCAAACACCCGGGTGGCATCCGGACTGGACTGCCACATATCCTCCCCCTAAGCTTCAAACCTACGGGTGAAGCTGAGTCCTTCTTTGGCGCACATACCTGCTCGCCAATCTCAGCAGGCATACACCTTTTCGGGTCGGCCTCTCTCCGAGTCCTCCCCCCCCCCCCCCCTCTAGCTTCACCCCACAGGGCTCTGCACCTTTTGAAGAGGAACTTCCTTGAAAGGGCATCCGCATTGTCCTGTAATCCTCCTGCTCTGTGCTGGATCTTGAAGCGGTATGGCTGGAGGGCAAGGAACCACTGTGTTACCCGGGCATTAGTCTCCTTATTTATGCACATCCATTGGAGCGGAGCGTGATCAGTGATTAAGGTGAACTCCCGTCCCAGGAGATAGTACCTCAGAGTCTCCACCACCCACTTGATAGCCAGGCATTCCTGCTCTTTCATAGCATATCGCTGTTCCCTAGGCAGTAGTTTCTTTCTGAGGTAGGGGACTGGTTTCTCTTCCCCACCTACCTCCTGAGACAACACTGCACCGAGGCCTGTTCCTGAAGCATCCGTCTGCAGGATGAACCTTTTACCGAAGTACGGGGCTATCAACACTGGTGCTTTACACAGGGCACTTTTTAAGTCCTTCCGGGCCTCATGTACCTGGAATGTCCACACAAGCTTGTCCGGACTTTGCTTTTTCAAGCAATCAGTGAGCGGGGCTGCTCTGGTGGCAAAGTTCGAGATAAACTTGCGGTAATATCCCACCAGGCCTAAGAAGGCCCTGAGTTGGGTTTTCCTCTCAGGCCTTGGCCAGAAAGCAACTGCCTCCACTTTATTGACCTGAGGTTTGATTTGGCCCCGGCCCAAAACTTACCCCAAGTACTTAGCCTCCGACATACCTATCGCACACTTCTCTGGGTTGGCCGCGAGGCCGTGGAAATGCAGAGACTTTAATACAGCTTCCACTTTGGCCAGATGGGACTCCCAATCATCGCTGGAGATAACAATGTCATCTAGGTACGCGGCTGCGTACTTCCGGTGGGTCTGGAGGAGCTTATTCATAGCCCGCTGGAATGTGACCGGGGCCCCGTGAAGACCAAATGGCAAGACTCGATACTGAAACAGGCCATCTGGGGTGGAAAAAGCAATTTTTGCCTTGGCAGCCTCAGTGAGGGGAATCTGCCAATAGCCTTTAATAAGGTCAAGAGTGGTCAGGTATTGACTTTGGGCCAGTTGATCGATCATCTCATCAATGCGTGGCATGGGGTAGGCATCAAATTTATATACTTGGTTCAACCTGCGGAAGTCGTTGCAGAACCACATTGCTCCTGATGGCTTGGGAACCAGCACTATGGGGTTATTCCATCCGCTGGTGGACTCTTCAATAACCCCCAGGCATAACATTTCCTCCACTTCCTGCATCCCTCTTTGCCTCGGGTATCCGGTACGGCCACAGACTGACCACTACCCCCGGAGGAGTAACGATATCGTGCTCGATGATGTTTGTCCTCTCTGGAATCGCCGAAAAGACATCTAAATTTCTCCTGACCATGTGTTGAGCTTGACACGTCTTGACCTCATTGAGCAATCTGTCAATTGGAACCGCACATACCGAGATCTTGGGCACTCTTGCAGTTGCTGTCTCTGAGCTTTCCTTCCAGGGCTTCAGCAGATTTATATGATAGATCTGTGTAAGCTTTCGCTTACCCGGTTGGCTCACACGATAAGACCCTGGTCCACAGCCTCGAGCACTGCATATGGTCCTTGCCAATGGGCATAAAGCTTGCCCCCCACTGTGGGTACCAGGACCAAGACCTTGTCTCCAGGGTTAAATCTCCGTTTCTCAGCTTGGACATCATAACAACGTTTCTGCCTAGGGCCTGAGTCATATGGTCCCTGACCAACGGAGCTATCTACTGGAACCACCCATAGAGCCGGTGAACGAACTGTACTACATTTGTCTCTGGGGACATCTGTGGTT
The DNA here is from genome assembly GCF_028390025.1 of Pseudophryne corroboree. Lineage (NCBI taxonomy): Eukaryota > Metazoa > Chordata > Amphibia > Anura > Myobatrachidae > Pseudophryne > Pseudophryne corroboree. The sequence goes on from NC_086452.1 coordinate 405,473,007, forward strand.
CCCATCCCTCCTTGAGGAGGTCCAGGATTCACCCAGGGCTGTCTGCCGTACAACAGCACAAAGGGGCTGAAGCCCGTAGAGGACTGGGGAACCTCCCGAATGGCAAACATCAGAAAAGGTAGTAGCTGGTCCCAATCCCTTTTGTCCTGGGTGACTGCCCTCCTGAGTATCTGCTTGAGTGTGCGGTTAAAACACTCCACCAAGCCATCTGTGGATGCGGATGATACACTGAGATGCAAATCTTCTATTCCCCAAGCAGCCGATATAGGTCGCTCATCAGCCGGAGCATAAAGGGGGTCCCCTGGTCAGTAAGGACCTCCTTAGGTATGCCCAGGCAGGAGTAGATCAGCAATAGTTCTTTGCCAATGGTTGCTGTCTTCATATTTCTTAGAGGGATGGCTTCAGGGTATCGTGTGGCATAATCAAGGAGGACTAAGATATACTGATGTCCCCTTGCTGATTTTTCTATTGGCCCCACAATATCCATCCAAATCCTTTCAAAGGGAACAGAAATTACCGGAAGAGGGATGAGGGGAGCTCTGTACTGGGGCTTTGGTGCGGTACGCTGGCAGATGGGACACTCGTGACAGATTCCCAGTCAGAAAAACCACTGCTGTATCCTCTGCAGGGTTTTCTCCTCCCCCAAATGTCCTCCCCGCAACTGTGAATGAGCAGCTTCCAGGACCAGAGGCTGATGGACCTGTGGTACTATAAGCTGCTCAACTTTCCTACCCCGTTCCTCGACAACCCTATATAGTAAATGCTTCTCTACTATGAAATAAGGGCTGCCCCTCCTGGGTAAGGGCAAATAAATGTTCCCATTATAAGTACAAATGTTCTGGAAAGCATTCGCGAGGTTCAGGTCTAACTGCTGGTCTCGTCCGAAATCCCGAAGCAACATGACAGTTCTTAATGTCCTTTCGTCACTCGCCTCCTCCGGATCTGTCGGCTCTTCGGGCGTAGACGTACCAACTCCCCACACACACTCGGTTCCCGAGGACTTACTCGACCTTTGAGCCATGAAGCTGGGAAGGCAGCTGCTCGGGTTGAAACGCCAACAGTTCCGATAGGGCAGGGCAATCTCGCCCCAGGATCAAAGGATAGGGCGAGCGGGGGGCGACCGCTGCCATCAGCTGGATTGTCCGCCCCCAATGTTGTACTGGAAACCGCACTCTGAGGTACTTGCGATGGGCACCATGGACGCAGAGCACCTAAACTGCAGGTAAGACCTGGTCAGCGCCTTCAGGGACCAACCCAGCAGAGATAATTGACAATTCACTCCCGGTATTGACAAGCGCCTGAATTGGCCGTGCTGCAATCTGGAGGGTCACCTGGAATTGGCAGAGCACAGACGAACCCTTGCTTCTAACACAGCTTTGGTCCGGGCCCCCATTTTTGGAGTTTGACGGGTCCGGGGTCTTCGGACTGCTCAAGTCTCTTGGTCTGAGGGCTTAGCCATTTTCCCCAGCGCAGTATATCTGTTCATTGCGGCGGCTAGGTCCTCCATCTTTTGAGGGTCAGCCTGAAGAACCCACCTCTGTATGCCTCTGTCTAAGACCCACACACAGTGGTCTATGGCTATGGTCTCCACCACGTGGGCAGTCGTATTCTCTGCCGGCTGAAGCCAAGACCTCGCCATTTTTAGCAGTACAGCCAGCTGGATTTGAGAATTATCTGTCGAGGTCCAACGCCAGTCCTGGAACCGCTGTGCTTTGCAGGCCTTGGTTACGCCGATGCGACCTAGTATGGCAGCTTTAAGCTGCAAATAGGTGGACGCCTGGTCCGCCAGGAGGTCATGGTATGTTTTCTGGGGATCCCCAGTCAAATATGGGGCCAGCTTATTCACCCAGTTATCCTCTGGCCATCCCAGGTGTGCGGCCGCACGCTCAAAGGTCCCCAGGTAGGCTTTTACATCGTCTGAGGGACACATCTTTTGCAACGGCCTAGGCTCCTGTTGATGCTGTCTCAGGAGACCCACTTCATCACGAATCAAACACAGGGTTTCCTGCGGAGCTTGTACTTGTGTTTGGAGAAGCTGCATCTAGGATTGTTGCCCCGCAGCCACATTAGTTAGGGCCCTTAACAACTCTATGGTGGATGGGACAGATGCATGATACATGAATCTTGCTTCTCTTAACGTACACCACCAAACCACAGTTCAACAACAACAACTAAAAAAAACACACAAAGGGGAAAAAAAACCTTTTTTTTAACTAATTGATACACACACCCTGGCTGGTTACTTATACCATGTTCACACTGTCTTTTGGCGGGTTGCACCCGGGACTCGTGCACGAGACCTTCCCAGGTGCAACCCGCTTGAGACTCCATTCAGACTGGCTGCCCGACACGGCATATTGCCATGTCGATGACGTCACCGGGTCACATGCGGGGGCGGCGCATGGAGATCAGATCTACAAGCACCGCCTGCTCCTATAGTGTGAACAGGGTCCCGGATCGCATCGACCCGGGTACACTGTTCACACTGCGCCTGACCCGGTATTTAACCGGGAATAACCCTTCTTTATTCCCGGGTTGAAATACCGGGTCAGGCGACCCGGGAATTTGTCCTGCACCCGGTTCACACTGCACTTAAACCCGGATTACTGCGCGTTCACGTGCAATAACCCGGATATTTGGAGGCAGTGTGAACATGGTATAACCTGACCAGAGGAGCTTGTGAAGACTGTCATGGCTCTGGCGGCTGCTGCAGCCGCTGGATTCCCGCTGTGCTTGGTGCATCCAGCAGAGGGTCCCTGTTCAGGTGCCAATTTGTAACAAGCGACCTTCCACCAGACAAAACGCTGACACAGTTGTATGAAAGAAAAGTAGTTTGTTTACTTCCACAGCATAGTAAACAGACTTTTCACAGCAAATTTCAATGAGTACCTTAATTAGGCACCAGCTCATAAACAGCATGTACACAGTCTCAGGCTCCCTGTCTCTAACCCCTGGCCCATCCTCTATTGCCTGTCCACTTGTTGGCATCAGGAGCCCTGAGCCATACTTACCTTCCTGACCCTCTCCATGAGGGAGAAAATGCTCTGTTCCTGGACTTTCCTGGTAATGTACGATTGCCATCACCTGTGGTGAAACACCTTTCTTAGTAATTAACTAGCTCACCACAGGTGATGGCAATCATACATTACCAGGAAAGTCCAGGAACAGAGCATTTTTTCCCTCATGGAAAGATTCAGGTAGGCAAGTATGCCCTGAGCCCTTGCCCTAATGAGCTTTATAAAAGTATGGCACAGGTGTGCCTGATTGCTGGGAGCGCTTGCTCCAATATCTGTACCGGACCTGCATGGATGGGATCTCATGTATGAAATAGCAGGGTATTTCTGTGTATCAACAGCAATACAATACTATAATTTCCAACTGCCAGATAATCTTTGATACAACATTAAAGAGACAACCTGCTGTGTCCCAACACCTCCCTGGGCGTCCTCTTGGTCCAGCCCTAAAACCAGGTCACTTTAGCCCGGGGCACCCGAACTGTTGCCCTGTCCTGCAAACACCCGGGTGGCATCCGGACTGGACTGCCACAATATATATCCCTCCCACATACTCTTGGATTGCAGCCCCCCCCCCCCCCCCCTCACACTGCAGGGTACACCCGCACAGGGAATGTAGGTAAGTATGTGTGACTGTGCAAGCGTGTTTAATAAACTTTTACTTTCACGTTGTGTGTATACTGACTTTTTTGTAATATTTTTTTTACAGGGGGAGTACATGTACCAGTGGGCCCTTTAATGCCCTGAATGCTGGTACTTGTTGATCTCCAAGTGTCAGCATACAGGGGAGGCTTGCTGGCACCTGTAGTACCCACCTGTAAAATACAATATTAATTGTATTTTTTACAATAACTAATGGACTTTCAACTCTGCACACACTGCCCAATGGTGCCGCGGATAGCGCTGGGCTTCAGCCGTGGTCTTGGGTGCCCTTGTGCATGCTTCTGTTAAACATACCTATAAAAAGCTGGTCTATTTATTGGCAAGTTTTTGGTCATGTTTTAGTTCCGAGTTTAAAACTGCATTGCTGAGTTTTATGTTTTCCTTTGGAAAACATGTGGATAGACCAAAAAACATGCGAGTTTGCATGTTCTCAAACCCAGTTACATTGGTGGAGTCTAGAAAATATGCAAGTTCAGCACTAAACTTGCACATTTTACAAAGTCGGACCCTACTACATTTGACCCCAGGTCTCTGGATACTCAGAAACCTGTGTGCACCACTGATATATACAAAGTACATATATAAGTAAGCAATAAATCTTTCTCTCTCTCTCTCTCTCTCTCTCTCTCTCTCTCTCTCTGTCTCTCTCTCTCTCTCTCTCTCTCTCTCTATATATATATATATATATATATATATATACATACCAGTGACGTGCGGTGAGGTCTGTGGCTGGGGAGGAACTGGAGAATTCACTAGCGCCCCCCCCCATTAAAAAAAATGGGGTTCCCCATATTTAACAAAAATCAGCACCAGGTAATGCCATAGCCATAATGCCACAGCAGGAGAGACACTCGGTATGGGGTCCCACTGCCATCACATTAAACTCCCCCCAAACCAGTAAGCCCAGGGCTGGAATTCCTCGGAAAGTGGGGACCCCAGAAAAATGTAATGGGGTCCCCCCTCCCGAGCAACAACCAGCACTGGGCTTATGCAGTGCTATGCATTACACCCCTGGTGGCGGTGGGTGCGGGGTTCTTGCCATGCTAATATTGTTCTTTACAGTCGGCCTACAGGTCCCAGCAAGCCTGTCCCAGCATGCCGGTACTTGGAGAACCACAAGTGCCAGCATGCCCAGACATAAAGTGCCTGCTGGCACCTGTAGGCCTCCTGTAAAGAAAATATTAAAATAAATAAACAACACATTTAAAAAAAAAGTTTATTGCACAGGGTCTTTACCTGGGGGGCGGTGACCTTTGGACAGCTCTTTTGCATGGCCACCGCCTCCCCAGGGCTTCTGAAGCCTTCTGTCTTCACCTGGGGGACCGCCGCCTCCCCAGGGCTTCCCAGTGTCTTCTGTCTTCACATGTGTGGGCGGCGGACTTTGGGCAGCTCTTTTGCATGGCCGCTGCCTCCCCAGGGATTCCAGATGTCTTCACCTGGTGAGCGGTGGCTGTTAAGCTCCTTTGCATGGCCGCCGCCCATCCAGGACTTCCACGGTGTCTTCTGGCTTCAGGAGCTCATCTCTGCTCCTCCTCTGCCGTTGGACTGACAGCCGCTCCCTCGCGCTGACTGATAAGTCAGCCAGAGGGGGCGGGGCGATGATTGGCTCGTGGCAGCCATCTTGAATTTAAAAAATGGCGCCTCAGCACCATTTTTGAAATTGGCACCATTGCAAAACTCACAATTGTGAATTGCAGGCAGGGACTGGATCCTCTCAGATCCAGACCTGCCGCTACTGCCCGCACCTCCACCGCCATTAATGCCTGCACCACCGCTATGCCTCCACCACCGCCACCAACGTCCTTCCGCTCCTTCCGCCGCATATGCCCGCACCCACCCAGTGATGACTGACAGCGGATCCAGTGACAGATCCTTTGGCCAATCACATCCCTCCTCACTGACATGGGCGTGCTTCCATGGGTGAAAGCATGTCCCTATGTCACAGCGGCACTTTAATAGGTGCCGCTTCTTCATTTATTTCCAATGGGCTTCCACAGCCCGCAGCATGGCCCCGCCCCCCGCTTTGTCCCCTGTCCCATTGACAATTGGAGGCACCACGAATGGTGCCTCCCAAAGTCAATTTAAAAGTCAACATGCTTAAAATAATATGAAGCAGATACTTGTATGTGAATGTGTCATAAGTATCTTCTTTGTATTATTTTAATCATTAATGGCAGGGGAGGCACTTCTTCCCTGCCTGCACGTCCCTGATATATACATACTGTATATAAATTGGGTCGGACAGAGTACATATTCAAGTCTAGATATTGCACTGGTACTATATGTAGCCACAAACTTCTGTGCTAATGGACTTTATGGAACATAAACAGAAGTGGCCAATTCAGGTTTTGGATAGAAAACCATATCCCCTTTCTCTACAAGTTTCTGAAATTGAAGTGGAAAAACATTTCATCCTCAGACTATATTGCCAAAATTACCATCTGCTTCAAATTTGTTTGATAAATAGACAAACATTAGACAGATGCAAATTGAATCACCTCGGTGTCTGTGGGACCCTAAGAACCTTCACACGTTACACTTTTTGTGTGTTTTTTGCACTTCACAGGAAACAAAAATAAACGCATCTCTGGATATTGCAACATAAATATGAGTTTGGATACACGAGAGACAGTTGATTGGTAACTTTATATTTCAGTTGCAGAATGAGAGCACAATCAGCAGTGATACAGAACTCAATTTACTCTCGGTGATCAGAATTGCCTCATCAGATGTGATAGCATGTGAGGGGAGATTTTCTGGATAGCTAAAACTGGAGAAAACAAATGATTAGACACGCACGTTGCTTGCAGCTCATAGCCTACAAAGTAATTGACCTACATACATTGATTTTTATTTGTGTATAAAATATAAAACACTGGGGGGACGAGTATTAAAGCTAGGAGAGAGATAAAGTGGAGAGAGAGAGCGTAGCAAACAATCAGCTCCTAACTGCCATTTCTCAAACACAGCCGATAACATGGCAGTAAGCAGTGGCGCATGCAGGGGGAAGGGGGGGGGGGGGGTTTGGGTCCGAGTACCTGGAACCCCCCCCCCCCGGTGAGTAGAGTTTTCAATTTTGAGACGGAGACAGCTTTGTCTCTGTCTCAGCAAAAAGCGCGACCACGATCGCGACCGCGGAGCTGCAGCAGCAACAGAGAGCTATGGAGCTCTCTGCTTACAGAACGTCCGGGGGAGCTGCTGGCTGCGCATACTCAGCCACAGCAGCTCCCTCCATCCTCTCACACTGCCGCCCTGGCTTCTGCTCCCACCGCCTGCCTGCTAGATCATGTAAGTTTGAACTTTGAGTTTATGTTTGTATTTGTATGTATGGATATGTGTTTGCATGCTGGTCTATGTACAGTAGAGATGAGGGGGTTCGGTTCCTCGAGATCCGAACCCCCCCGAACTTCACCCATTTTACACGGTTCCGAGGCAGCCTCGGATCTTCCCGCCTTGCTCGGTTAACCCGAACGCGCCCGAACTTCATCATCCCGCTGTCATATTCTCGCAAGATTCGTATTGCATATAAAGAGCCGCGCGTCGCCGCCATTTTCACTCGTGCATTGGAGATGATAGCGAGAGGACGTGGCTGTGTTCTCTCAGTTTCTGTGTTCAGTGTGCTGCAAATATCTGTGCTCAGTGTGCTGCAAATATCTGTGCTCAGTGTGCTGCAAATATCTGTGCTCAGTATGCTGCAAATATCTACGTTCTCTGCCTGAAAACGCTCCATATCTGTGCTGCATTGTAGTTGTGCGCAGTATATAGTAGGAGGACAGTGCAGAATTTTGCTGACCACCAGTATATATATATATATATATATATAGCAGTACGGTACAGTAGTCCATTGCTCTACCTCTGTGTCGTCAAGTATACTATCCATATCTGTGCTGCATTGTAGTTGTGCGAGGTATATAGTAGGAGGACAGTGCAGAATTTTGCTGACCACCAGTATATATATATAGCAGTACGGTACAGTAGTCCATTGCTCTACCTCTGTGTCGTCAAGTATACTATCCATATCTGTGCTGCATTGTAATTGTGCGCAGTATATAGTAGGAGGACAGTGCAGAATTTTGCTGACCACCAGTATATATATAGCAATACGGTACAGTAGTCCATTGCTCTACCTTTGTGTCGTCAAGTATACTATCTATATCTGTGCTGCATTGAAGTTGTGCGCAGTATATAGTAGGAGGACAGTGCAGAATTTTGCTGACCACCAGTATATATATATATATAGCAGTACAGTACAGTAGTCCATTGCTCTACCTCTGTGTCAAGTATACTATCCATATCTGTGCTGCATTGTAGTTGTGCACAGTATATAGTAGGAGGACAGTGCAGAATTTTGCTGACCACCAGTATATATATAGCAATACGGTACAGTAGTCCATTGCTCTACCTTTGTGTCGTCAAGTATACTATCTATATCTGTGCTGCATTGAAGTTGTGCGCAGTATATAGTAGGAGGACAGTGCAGAATTTTGCTGACCACCAGTATATATATATATATATATATATATATATATATATAGCAGTACGGTACAGTAGTCCATTGCTCTACCTCTGTGTCAAGTATACTATCCATATCTGTGCTGCATTGTAGTTGTGCACAGTATATAGTAGGAGGACAGTGCAGAATTTTGCTGACCACCAGTATATATACATATAGCAGTACGGTACAGTAGTCCATTGCTCTACCTCTGTGTCGTCAAGTATACTATCCATATCTGTGCTGCACTGTAGTTGTGCGCAGTATATAGTAGGAGGACAGTGCAGAATTTTGCTGACCACCAGTATATATATATATATATAAATATATTTATCTCTGCATCATGTGCTGTTTGGGGGCTATTTTTTTAAGTGCCATCCTGTCTGACACTGCAGTGCCACTCCTAGATGGGCCAGGTGTTTGTGTCGGCCACTTGGGTCGCTTAGCTTAGTCATCCAGCGACCTTGGTGCACCTCTTTTTTTCTTTGCATCATGTGCTGTTTGGGGACTATTATTTGAAGTGCCATCCTGTCTGACACTGCAGTGCCACTCCTAGATGGGCCAGATGTTTGTCGGCCACTTGGGTCGCTTAGCTTAGCCATCCAGCGACCTTGGTGCACCTCTTTTTTTCTTTGCATCATGTACTGTTTGGGGACTATTTTTTTAAGTGCCATCCTGTCTGACACTGCAGTGCCACTCCTAGATGGGCCAGGTGTTTGTGTCGGCCACTTGGGTCGCTTAGCTTAGCCATCCAGCGACCTCGGTGCAAATTTTAGGACTAAAAATAATATTGTGAGGTGTTCAGAATAGACTGGAAATGAGTGGAAATTATGGTTATTGAGGTTAATTATACAATGGGATCAAAATTACCCCCAAATTCCATGATTTAAGCTGTTTTTGAGGGATTTTTGTAAAAAAAACACCCGAATCCAAAACACACCCGATTCCGACAAAAAATTTTCAGGGAGGCTTTGCCAAAACGCGTCCGAATCCAAAACACAGCCACGGAACCAAATCCAAAACCAAAACATAAAACCCGAAAAATTTCCGGTGCACATCTCTAATGTACAGTATGTATGTATGTATGTATGTATGTATGTATGTGTGTCTGTGTACAGTATATCTGTGTTTGTTTGTGTATGTACTGTATATATCAATGTGTGCAATATATGTATATATATATAAATATATATATAAAAAAAAAAAAAAAATATATATATATGTATATATATATCAAGCAGAGTCGGGCGGCACTCACGGCGCAGAAAGGAAAACAGACAAGCAAGTCTGGAAGTCTCAATCAACGTTTCAATGTGTATTATAACATTTTCGTCAGGATAAAAGATTACAATGTGTTACTCACCCTTTTAACTCCGTCTGATGATCCATGGCGCCTCCTGCTAGTCGCGTCCTGCTCCGTCCAACTGATGACGTCATTACGAGGCGCCAGCTGCGGCGTCATGGAGCACCCAGACCGGAGCACATAGAAAACACTACCACCTGTGACAAAACAATTACAGACAATACACCAAGTTTAGCCACAAGATACATCATGGGTCAAAAGAACATCAATGATACTGTGTACTAGAAATGTATCAACATGAGATGAAACAAAGTACATAATTGTATGTAACAGTAAACATACTAAACCCATAATGATTTCTTAGGAGAGATGCACAGATCTAATGCACCGGTGCCCACCTAGTAATGAGGTTACCGAAAAATTAATTGTATTACGATAAGCACTAAACATGGCTAATAATAATCATATCAATATGAAAATATACAGTCGCTAATTAATTATAAAAAAGCTGACAGTCCCGCTTGTTCGTTTAACCCTTTGGGGGACAGGGTATCCAATGTAAATATCCACTTGGCCTCAGCTCTAAGTAAAAGTTGGGCCCGATCACCCCCTCGTTTTAATGGGGGAATATGATCAATTATTCGGTGTCGCAAGACGGCTACTGAATGTTTAGCCTTCAAGAAGTGCCTTGCAACAGGTTGATCACTTCGACCTGTAGAGATTGCAGCTCTGATGGAGGCACGATGTCCTGCCATCCGTTCTTTGAACATACAGTCCGTTTTTCCCACATAGTGGAGACCGCAGGGGCAGCTCAATACATATACTACGAATTTAGTAGTGCAGGTGACCCGATGTTTTATCCTAAATTTTTTCCCCGTAAAGGGGTGATAAAAAGAATCGCCTGTCAGCATGTGGCTGCATGTAGTGCAGCCCAAGCATTTGAAACTTCCCGGACAGGAAGACTTAAGAAAAGTGGTTATGGGTTTTTTTTTGGGTGTGCTCTCAACGTTCGTTTTAACTAAAAAATCACGGATATTTTTGCCTCTGCGATACGCTGGCATAATTCGTGTATTCGGTTGGAGACCAATTTTTTTGTCAGTTTGTATAATGGGCCAATTTTTTTTTTGTTATTTTGCTAATTTCAGGGCTATGGGTGTTAAATTGGTTTACCCAAATTAATCTATCTGTGTGATCAGTTTGTTTGACAGGGTTTAACGTAGCATTTCTCGATGTTTTGAGTACTTTTTCTTTAATAGCTACTAGGTCCAATTGACTGTAGCCCCTCTGCATAAATTTAGCAATCATGTTGTCACATTCCACCTCTAATTGGGTTTCATCGCTGATGATGCGTTTAAGGCGCAACATCTGAGAGTAGGGAAGTCCCTTACGTAACGAGATAGGGTGATGACTAGACGCCAATAGAATATTATTCCTATCCGTACTTTTAGTAAATAAAGATGTATTAATTTGATCATCACGTATTGAAATCTGTACGTCTAAAAAGTTGATAGTTTTGTCATGTATAGTATACGTGAATTTGACTGGGGAATCAGATAAATTGTGTGAATTAAGTAAAGATTCCAGTAAATCACGGGGTCCTGTCCACAACAATAGCAGGTCATCTATGAATCGCAAATACAACAAAACATAAGGTTTGGTTGTCTCATTGGACAGGAATAGCTCGTCCTCAATCCGCAACATATAGCTGTTTGCGAATGAGGGCGAGACATTGCTCCCCATGGAGCACCCTGAGAGCTGTAAATAAAAATTGTTATTAAATAAAAAATAATTGCGCTGTAAGGTTAATTGTAACAAATTTAAGAATAAATCAATATTAGGTCCAGTGAAATGAGGGTTGTTATGAATTAAAGTTTCCACAGCCTTAAGTCCTTCGATGTGAGGGATGCATGTATATAGGTTTTTAACATCGATCGTTGCCAGTATGCAGCTGCTTGGAACGGACTGGATGGTTGCAAGTTTATTGAGAAGTGCTGTAGTGTCCTTAAGACAATGATCAATCGATTGAATACAAGGTTGCAAATAATAGTCCTGGAAGATGGAAATTTTCTGGAACAAAGATCCTCTTGCCGAAATTATCGGACGTCCTGGAGGAGATTTAATATCTTTATGTAATTTGGGTATTGAGTACAATATTGGTACCACTGGAAGTCGTGTGGTCAAAGCTTCAAACTGTGCTGATGTTAAGTGGCCTTCCTTCACTGCCTGTGACAAAACATTATCAAGTTCCTTTTTAAAGGTTACGGTGGGATCAGATGGCAATTTCCGGTAGGTGGTATTATCTACCAGTTGACGATCTAACTCAGCGATATAATCATGGACATTTTGTATCACTAGGGCTCCCCCCTTGTCTGCCGGACGTATGATGATGTCATCATATTTGCTCAGGTCGGTAAGAGCTTGCCATTCAATCTTGGATAGATTAGAATGAATATGTTTAGCATGTTTGAAAGTGTCTTGAACTTGACATCTGCGATGAAACCCAATTAGAGGTGGAATGTGACAACATGATTGCTAAATTTATGCAGAGGGGCTACAGTCAATTGGACCTAGTAGCTATTAAAGAAAAAGTACTCAAAACATCGAGAAATGCTACGTTAAACCCTGTCAAACAAACTGATCACACGGATAGATTAATTTGGGTAAACCAATTTAACACACATAGCCCTGAAATTAGCAAAATAACAAAAAAAATTTGGCCCATTATACAAACTGACAAAAAAATTGGTTTCCAACCGAATACACGAATTATGCCAGCGTATCGCAGAGGCAAAAATATCCGTGATTTTTTAGTTAAAACGAACGTTGAGAGCACACCAAAAAAAAAACCATAACCACTTTTCTTAAGTCTTCCTGTCCGGGATGTTTCAAATGCTTGGGCTGCACTACATGCAGCCACATGCTGACAGGCGATTCTTTTTATCACCCCTTTACGGGGAAAAAATTTAGGATAAAACACCGGGTCACCTGCACTACTAAATTCGTAGTATATGTATTGAGCTGCCCCTGCGGTCTCCACTATGTGGGAAAAACGGACTGTATGTTCAAAGAACGGATGGCAGGACATCGTGCCTCCATCAGAGCTGCAATCTCTACAGGTCGAAGTGATCAACCTGTTGCAAGGCACTTCTTGAAGGCTAAACATTCAGTAGCCGTCTTGCGACACCGAATAATTGATCATATTCCCCCATTAAAACGAGGGGGTGATCGGGCCCAACTTTTACTTAGAGCTGAGGCCAAGTGGATATTTACATTGGATACCCTGTCCCCCAAAGGGTTAAACGAACAAGCGGGACTGTTAGCTTTTTTATAATTAATTAGCGACTGTATATTTTCATATTGATATGATTATTATTAGCCATGTTTAGTGCTTATCGTAATACAATTAATTTTTCGGTAACCTCATTACTAGGTGGGCACCGGTGCATTAGATCTGTGCATCTCTCCTAAGAAATCATTATGGGTTTAGTATGTTTACTGTTACATACAATTATGTACTTTGTTTCATCTCATGTTGATACATTTCTAGTACACAGTATCATTGATGTTCTTTTGACCCATGATGTATCTTGTGGCTAAACTTGGTGTATTGTCTGTAATTGTTTTGTCACAGGTGGTGGTGTTTTCTATGTGCTCCGGTCCGGGTGCTCCATGACGCCGCAGCTGGCGCCTCGTAATGACGTCATCAGTTGGACGGAGCGGGACGCGACTAGCAGGAGGCGCCATGGATCATCAGACGGAGTTAAAAGGGTGAGTAACACATTGTAATCTTTTATCCTGATGAAAATGTTATAATACACATTGAAACGTTGATTGAGACTTCCAGACTTGCTTGTCTGTTTTCCTCACTGCGCCGTGAGTGCCGCCCGACTCTGCTTGATACATTGGACACAGCGCTGCTGTTACCAGGGAGGGCACCGGCCATATCACTTGCATTCAGTGATTTTTGGGAATTGGGAGTGCCGTGGACCTTGCATTGTATGTATATATATATATATATTATACAGTTGTGCTCATAAGTTTACATACCTTAGCAGAATTTGTGATTTTCTGGCCATTTGTCAGAGAATATGAATGATAACTCACAAACTTTTCTTTCACTCATGGTTAGTGGTTGGGTGATGCCATTTATTGTCATACAACTGTGTTTACTCTTTTTAAATCATAATGACAACAGAAACTACCCAAATGACCCTGATCAAAAGTTTACATACCCTGGAGATTTTGGCCTGATAACATGCACACAAGTTGACACAAACGGGTTTGAATGGCTACTAAAGGTAACCATCCTCACCTGTTATCTGTTTGCTTGTAATCAGTGTGTGTGTGTATAAAAGGTCAGTGAGTTTTTGGACTCCTGAAAGACCCTTGCATCTTTCATCCAGTGCTGCACTGACGTGTCTGGAGTCATGGGGAAAGCAAAAGAATTGTCAAAGGATCTGCGGGAAAAGGTAATTGAACTGTATAAAACAGGAAAGGGATATAAAAATATATCCAAGCAATTGAGAATGCCAATCAGCAGTGTTCAAACTCTAATTAAAAAATGAGGGATTCTGTGGAAACCAAATCACGGTCAGGTACACCAACAAAATTTCAGCCACAACTGCCAGGAAAATTGTTCAGGATGCAAAGAAAAATCCACAAATAACTTCAGCTGAAATACAGAACTCTCTGAAAAAAAGTGGTGTGGTTGTTTCAAGATGCACAATAAGGAGGCATTTGAAGAAAAATGGGCTGCATGGTCGAGTCGCCAGAAGAAAGCCATTACTACGCAAATGCCACAAAGCATCCCGCTTACAATACTCCAAACAGCACAGAGACAAGCCTCAAAACTTCTGGAACAAAGTCATTTGGAGTGATGACACCAAAATTGAACTTTTTGGCCACAACCATAAACGTTACATTTGGAGAGTCAACAAGGCCTATGATGAAAGGTACACCATTACTACTGTGAAACACGGAGGTGGATCGCTGATGTTTTGGGCAGTGTCAGATTAAGGACCTCATGGGCCTGAAGCTGAAATTTGTGAAGGGCCTACTGTATGCCACCACATGCGGTGTGACTAGCACGACGTGTGTGACTACTGATATTGGGGTGTGATCAGTGCTGTATATACAGTGATCACGCTGTATATATATCCAAAAAAAAGAGGGTCCCAGGGACCCCTCACTTTTAAAAATTGGGGTCCTACCTGTCCTTTTCTGGGTCCCATCGGAATGAAGGTTTTTATTAATCTTATTATAAAAATATAAAAACACAGAATTGATTCGGACACTACAAAGTGTTGACAGGGAGAGGAGGGGGTGACAGTGCTGCCGGGCTGTGTAGCATACAGAAAACTGCACTAGAGCTGTAACTAGACATTTTGGTGCCCTAAGGCAGAAAGCGAATTGGTGCTCCCCTTCGTACATGCTAACGCATGGACAGGGGCGTGGCCACATGATAGTGGCAATTCACATTACACCACACAGTAGTGCAGCTTATACACATTGCACCAGGTAGAACCTCCTATACACACTGCGCCAGGTACAGCACGTTATACTTATTGCGCCAGATAGAGCACGTTCTACACTTTACACCAGGTAGAGCACTTATACACATTGCACCAGGCAGAGCACCTTATACACTTTGTGCAAGGCAGAGCACCTTATACTCTTTGCGCAAGGCAGAGCACCTTATACTCTTTGCACCAGCCAGAGCACGTTATACACTTTGCGCCAGGCAGAGCACATTATACACATTGCGGCAGGTAGAGCACTGATACATTGCACCAGGTAGAGCACTGAGACACATTGCACCAGGTAGAGCACTGAGACACATTGCACCAGGTAGAGCACTGAGACACATTGACCAGGTAGAGCACTGAGACACATTGCACCAGGTAGAGCACAGAGACACATTGCATCAGGTATTGCACTGAGACACATTGCACCAGGTAGAGCACTGAGACACGTTGCACTGAGACACACTGCACCAGGTAGAGCATTGAGACACATTGCACCAGGTAGAGCACTGAGACACACTGCACCAGGTAGAGCACTGAGACACATTGCACCAGGTAGAGCACAGAGACACATTGCATCAGGTATTGCACTGAGACACATTGCACTGAGACACATTGCACTGAGACACATTGCACCAGGTAGAGCACTGAGACACACTGCACCAGGTAGAGCACTGAGACACATTGCACCAGGTAGAGCACAGAGACACATTGCACCAGGTAGAACTCTGAGACACATTGCAGTAACCTCCTAGGACCTCCTTCTGCCCCCCTCCCCCACCCCCAGCGTCGTGGGCACCCCCTACAGCAAGCTCATCCACCACTCCACACAGAGCCTGCTGCAGCCTGGGCACACATGCCGCCGGGAGGGAAGGGGGGGCAAGGGGCAGACACCAGGCCGGGGGCACAGGGCAGATGCGGAGCGGCACTCACCGTTGTGGAGGAGGACGCTGTGCCGGGTGAGCGGGGCCAGTCTCTTGGTGCTGGCGGCGGAGACAGGGTCACCGAGCAGCGGGGAGGTGGTGGAGCAGTGCCGGGTGAGCGGGGCCAGTCTGCCAGCGCTGCAGCACAGATTCATGGTGCTGGCGGCGGAGCCCAGCCCAGGTCAGTGCCGCAGTGAGGGGGATTCAAACCATGCCGGACTGGCGGGAGACACCGCAGGCTGTGATTGACTGTTCCTCCCCGCTGCACGCTGACCCTGTCTCCGCCGCCGCTACAGGAGGTGATTAGCTGAGGAAACAGCCAATCACCTCCTGCGTCCTCCAACTGGCTAGCTTGATGCCACACAGATCCAGATGAGCGCGTCCTGTGGGACCCGCTCATCTTCTACACGTGGGTCCCAGGTCGCTGTTTCTGAGTAATATACGCGCCATAGCTTGTTTTTGCGATCACTGATATAATAGAACAGTAGTGTACATTATTCACATTACACAGTAGTTAGGCAAGACCAGAGCCCCTTATACACATTTCTCAACAGTAGAGCCTCTTCTTCTCGTTCCTTCTCTTATCATCTTTCCTCCTCCTCATCATTCTACCATGCACTTTGTAATATACCTGATATACACGTTCCCTTGCTCCAGCTCCTCTGCAGTATTCCGATGGCCAGGACTCAGAACCGGAGGACAGACTGGCCAAACGCAAGTGTTACAGGGACGACACCCGCCCGCCAGCAACACACCAGCTCGCAGCTCTCCACAGACCTTGCAGAGCCTGCCAGAGCTAGCCCCCTACTGCAATGGAGCTGGAGGATGGAGCCAGAAGACAGAGCAGCATTACTGCGTGACGAGGGAGGCATCTCGCGATCCACTCCCACCCAGCGGAGTGCAGAAGTCTCCTTCCTTGAGACAACTAGACAAAGGCCGGTATCACAGGGACCCCCCTGCCAGAACAGGGATCCGGACATGGTGCACCGCCTCAAACGGCACCCCCTACCACCGCAAGCGCAGGTATTGGTCGTGGAGACAAGCTAAATGCTGCAGGCGGAACACAGGGAGAAGGACAGACATACACGGGGATCAAGGGGGAAATATGGTCGGTTGCGCCAACAGAGCAGAGTTGCGCACTACCCTAGTTACATATATACATATATATATATATATATACACACACACACACACACACACAAGAAAAGCTTCCCCCGGCATTCCGGACTTACGTGTATCTGGCTCTGGTGCCCTCCTCACAGGTACTCGGCCTGCATAGACAACTCCTCCATGGCATAGGCGGCACTCAGAGACTTACAAACACTGGTTTAGTGCATAAAACCCTGCAGGGTGCGCTATTTATTTTGTGACGCTTCGGGGTATATTCCCTGCCTCAACCCCAAAACGTTATGAAATAAATAGCACACCCTGCGGGGTTTTATGCACTGAACCAGTGTTTGTAAGTAAGTACTACACACACATAGTTATATATACACATATATATGTGTTTATATATATATATATATATATATACTGCTCAAAAAAATAAAGGGAACACTTAAACAACACAATGTAACTCCAAGTCATTCACACTTCTGTGAAATCAAACTGTCCACTTAGGAAGCAACACTGATTGACAATCAATTTCACATGCTGTTGTGCAAATGGAATAGACAACAGGTGGAAATTATAGGCAATTAGCAAGACACCCCCAATGAAGGAGTTGTTCTGCAGGTGGTGACCACAGACCACTTCTCAGCTCCTATGCTTTCTGGCTGATGTTTTGGTCACTTTTGAAAGCTGGCGGTGCTTTCACTCTAGTGGTAGCATGAGACGGAGTCTAAACCGACACACAAGTGGCTCAGGTAGTGCAGCTCATCCAGGATGGAACATCAATGCAAGCTGTGGCAAAAAGGTTTGCTGTGTCTGTCAGCGTAGTGTCCAGAGCATGGAGGTGCTACCAAGAGACAGGTCAGTACATCAGGAGACGTGGAGGAGGCCGAAGGAGGGCAACAACCCAGCAGCAGGACCGCTACCTCCGCCTTTGTGTAAGGAGGAACAGGAGTAGCACTGCCAGAGCCCTTCAAAATGACCTCCAGCAAGCCACAAATGTGCATGTGTCTACTCAAACCATCAGAAACAGACTCCATGAGGGTGGTATGAGGGCCCGACGTCCACAGGTGGGGGTTGTGCTTACAGGCCAACACCGTGCAGGACGTTTGGCATTTGCCAGAGAACACCAAGATTGGCAAATTCGCCACTGGTGCCCCGTGCTCTTCACAGATGAAAGCAGGTTCTCACTGAGCACATGTGACAGACGTGACAGAGTCTGGAGACGCCAATGAGAACGTTCTGCTGCCTGCAACATCCTCCAGCATGACCGGTTTGGCACTGGGTCAGTAATGGCAGGGCCGTAACTAGGTGTGTGCGGAAGGGGCACCGCACATAGCGCTGCAGGGTAGGGGGCGCTGTTAGCAGCACTTGTCAGTTATCTGTTTTAATTACTTTTACTTGCAGCTTTACCCCTCTTTGAAGCCTAGTATCTCCTGACCGCAGCTGTCTCTTACCCTGACCCCTTCTGTCACTAATACACCTATACAACATTCATAAACTCAACTTAAGATTTAGTATTTATTCAGTCACTCATTACAAGCCGCTGGCCGTTGCGCCTTCAAGGCGACTGCGCTGTGTGCCAGGCACACCTGGCACACACGTAGTTACGGCTCTGTCAGTCACTCTGTCCTTTATTACATTTCAAGATGCTGACATACCCGGGATTTACACCCATTGCCTGTGGCATTGCAATCAATCTATTTGTTTAGCTATCTACCCTTGCATAGAAAGGTAGATAATTTTAAGATAGACAATTCTATTTGTAGCTTACCTTTTATTTGTGAAAAAATGATCAGCATTGTGACTGAGCAGATCTATGTAGTGTGGCTGCAAGGGATTGGATGTGTGGCTGCACACTACATAGATCTGCTCAATTACAATGCTACATAGATCTGCTCAAGTACCTGTAGCTTGGGAAGGGGCCTCATAGCATGGGCTCTATCTGGGAAAAATTTTGTCATGTCCCTTCCCCACAAGGAATTCACCTTTATGCCCCTAATGAAAGAAATGGGGGGGGGCGCCAATACTCTCTCTTGCACAGGGCACCATAAATTCTGCTTATGGCTCTGAGTAATGGTGTGGGGTGGCATTTCTTTGGGGGTCGCACAGTCCTCCATGTGCTCGCCAGAGGTGACTGCCATTAGGTACCGAGATGAAATCCTCAGACCCCTTGTGAGACCATATGCTGGTGCGGTTGGCCCCGGGTTCCTCCTAATGCAAGACAATGCTAGACCTCATGTGGCTGGAGTGTGTCAGCAGTTCCTGCAAGACGAAGGCATTGATGCTATGGACTGGCCCGCCCGTTCCCCAGACCTGAATCCTATTGAGCACATCTTGGACATTCGGGGGCGGAGCCTCGGCCAGGTCTGGGGGTGGAGCCTCGGCCGGAGTCAGGAAGACCAAGAGAACAGTTTTGGACAGGCACTGAGCTTGTCATGACTCCAGCCAGCCGATTTGGGGTGGAGGAAACTGGGCAATCGGGAGGTGAGTCAGCTGCTGGTGATGACAGGATTTTTTTTTCCTGTCAACACTGGCTGCAATGGAGGGATCCTGTGGGCTTATTTTCATTGGGGGGCCCTTAAGCTGCAGCTCCATCTGCCCCATTGTTAATCCAGCCCTGATTTTGGGGATGTGTGAGCTACAAAGGCACTGGAAACTTGGTCAAAATTGATGGCAAGATGAATGCAGCAAGTTATCAGAAAATACTGGAGGAAAATTTGCACTCATCAGCCCGGAAGCTGCGCATGGGACGTACTTGGACGTTCCAACGTGACAATGATCCAAAACACAAGGCCAAGTCGACCTGTCATTGGCTACAGCAGAATAAAGTGAAGGTTCTGGAGTGGCCATCTTAGTCTCCTGACCTCAATATCATTGAGCCACTCTGGGGAGATCTCAAACGTGCAGTTCATGCAAGACAGCCCAAGAATTTACAGGAACAGGAGGCTTTTTGCCAAGAAGAATGGGCAGCTTTACCATCTGAGAAAATAAAGAGCCTCATCCACAACTACCACAAAAGACTTCAATCCCCCCTCGCTAAATCCTGCGTTGCCCCTGGTAAGGAGCTGATTGGCTTACACTTTGGGGGTCATTCCGACCCGATCGCTCGCTGCAGTTTATCGCAGCACAGCGATTGGGTCGGAATTGCGCATGTGCCGATGTTGCAGTGCTCCGGCGAATGCCATCATTCAGTAGCGATCGCCTCTGCTTGATTGACAGGCAGAGGCGGTCGCAGGAAGGAAGGGGGCTGGATGGCGGCGTTAAGCCGCCATTTAGGGGGCGCGGTCCGGCCAACGCAGGTGTGGTCGGACCGTTGGGGGGCGGAGCTGTGCAATGCTTTTGTATTTGTGCGGGGGGGGGGGGGGGGGGGCGGACTGACATGCGGGGCGGACTAGCCCTGTGCTGGGCGTCCCCCTGCATGTCAGGGAGGATGATCGTAGCTGTGCTAAATTTAGCACAGCTACGATCAACTCAGAATGACCCCCTTTATCTCTTTCCACATCATCTCTCCAAGGCTTAGTATTTAGACCCCTGTGTTTCAAAAATTACATTGCTGATTGTTTTCTACTTTATCTCTCTCCACTTTATCGTTCTCCAAGGTTTGATATAATCATCTACCACTGGGAGTCTAAATGCAAAAAAAATAAAAAAATAAATCATGTCCACGAGAGGAAGATGGGCAATTATCTCCCTGATTTCACTATCTTTCTTAAATA
Organism: Pseudophryne corroboree; assembly: GCF_028390025.1. Taxonomy (NCBI): domain Eukaryota; kingdom Metazoa; phylum Chordata; class Amphibia; order Anura; family Myobatrachidae; genus Pseudophryne; species Pseudophryne corroboree. The sequence goes on from NC_086452.1 coordinate 405,493,753, forward strand.
AAGCCAGTTTAATATAAACAGTTGATGCCACCATAGTGTAGACAAAACTTGATATTCAGCTTTCCAGCTTCCTAGGAACATATAATCTCACTGGAGGTGATCAATACCTCAGTCATACTCGCCTACATGTTCAGGATGTCTGTGAGACTTCAGATAATCATGTTAACATGGCACCACCCCAGGTTGCTTGAGGGCAGGGGTATAGAGATGGAGGCTGGGCCCGGGTAATGCAGGGGATGTGGTCTAATAGCAGGGAGCCATAGCCATGCCCCCTTAAAAAACTTTTAAAACTTTTAAAAATAATACTTATACACTGGGAAGCATAACGGGTGCCCTGCACAAGGGGGGGACACATTTGCCCTTCAGCCAGGGGCAGATAAATGAGGGATGTAATCAGTGTGATCGCATCCCCACCTCACCCCCTGCTACAGGGAGAGGAGGACTGCTGTAGCTCAGCCACTGTAGCCTCCTCAGACCCATGCAGCCTAGCACAGAGCAGCAAACATGTGCTGGCTGCTGGAGAGAGAGAGGGGAGGGCTGCTGCCAGGTGACACATGAGGAAGGGGGCGCTGCACCCGGCCCCTGCCATGCCCCTCCAGCAACCACGGGCCCAAGTAATTAGTAACCCCCCTACATACACACCCTCCCTCAGCTCCTCTGCTCGAGGTCACAATCATTGTGCAGTGGGTGCCGGGCTGTGATCACACCATTCGTGTCAATGTGCCGCCGACACCTACAACTTGGACCAGCTCTAGAAGGCTTCATGAATGGGAAGACTGAAATAAACTGTAGGCAGCTGAGCATGGCCTCTGTGATGTAATTGTTCTTATTGAATTTGCAGGAAGCAATGTCCACTGTGAGCTGGAGATTATAATTATGATGATTTTCTTTTATTTTAAGGCGTCATTACATTTCCGCAGTGCCACACAAGCAATATACTGTACATAGTAAAAGTGCAACTGGACATGTCACAAGTAGAAGTGTAACGTGATTTACTCTATCTAGGGGCAGCATACAGTAATAAAGTAACAGACTGGGTAAGGCGAGGACATAACTAGGGGTGTGCGAGTGTTGGCATCACATAGGATGCAGAGCCCAAGGGCAGTACCATTGCTGCCCCATGGCACCTACATGTGGTTTGCAGGGTCCCTGGAATGGCATCCTGCAGTCAGAAGAACTACTGTAGAGCTGACCGGAATGTCCTCAGCACACTCCGTGCAGGCACCCTATGGTCTGTGAAGCTGTGCCCCACGTCCCAGAGCCATGTTTAGGGGAAGGTGCTGGCACTGCCATCCTGTTACGCACTGGAGTAATATGAGGACAGTCCTGTGTATGTCTCTTGGAGATGCTGTGATTGTTGCTGTTGATCATACGAAAAATGGTTTAAAGTGTGAGAATGATAATATATACTCCAATTTAGATTTTAATAGAAGGTGAAGAACCATTTGGACCTAAATAAAAGACTACAGTGGAATATTTCAGCAATTGCTGGCCCTGTTTAACATAATCCACATATTTAACCCTGGAATACTACAGTTGGTTGCTGCATTCCACGCTCATTTTTGTTTTAGCTGTTTCTAAGAAATAGAAACAATTAGTTATTTCTGCTTTCTGGCTGGGAAAGACCTATCCAGCAGCAGGTCTGACCTTGTTTGTACTGGTTGTGTTTTTCATTAGTAGCAAACACATTCCCTCACTTTTCTGTTAGTATAAATAATAGAGATGTGCGGTTCTTTAGAAATCCGAACCTACCTGAATTTTGCGAATCCAAACCAAACCAAGTCCCAGTTTGGATCTTCATGCAGATCGGAATTTGGATTTTAAATCTGAATTTCGGGTTTTGGATTGCCAAAATGACATGCTTTTTGCTGTTTTTATCTATTTTCAATAAATCCAAGATCTAATTTTAATCAGATTTTAAATTCGAATTCCGAACCAAAGCACTTGGGGGAAGTTTCGCAAAAGCGAAACCAAAACACAACATTGAAATTAGAACCAAAACATGAGACTCCAATTATAAAGCTCCTTATGGTGATTTAACTCTGTGTTTAGATTATTGTGTTAACAGTCTAATAATAATAATAATAATAATCATAGTAATAATAATAATAATAATAATAATAATCACAGTAGTAGTAATAATAATAATAATAATAATAATCATCATAGTAGTAGTAGTAATAATAATAATAATAATAATAATAATAATAAAAAAATAATGATAGTAATTTCAATAGTACCAGTAATATAAAAAAAAATGATTTATGAATGAACCCACCACAAACTCTCCGCAATGCACTGCTAGAGTAGGATGTCGTTGTGTATGGCCAAGGAAATCTGACTGAAAAACAACAGTGAAGAACAAAAAATGTCACCGATTTATTTGCAATTCTCACAATGATTGCCAAATGTCAACAGGGGGGCGAGCGCAATGAAGCCCCTTGCGTGCTTGCTGTGCTCGCCCCACTGTGGACTCAGTGGTTTTATTCCCCCTCTATGGGTGTCGCAGACACACACAAGTGGGAATAGTCCAGGGCCCCCTGCTGGCATTCTGTATCATAACTACTTCCCGTCATGCAGTACTCTGTTGATAATAATTATCATGTTAATACAATTGTGTTTTTCCCTACTTTAGTGATTCATTATTTTTGTCTATATTTGCAGCTTTTATCTGAAGTAAGCATTAACCTCTACCCAGGAGATTGGCTCCAATAAGAGCCTGTCCCAGTAAATAAGTAATAAATAATAAAGTGATAGCTTACGCTAGCACTCGGCTGCCGTATTTTGGGTCCACACTTTCTGCTCATGTGTGGCCGTTGGCAGACCATTGCCTAATTGGGGGCAAATAGAGAGGGTTCCGGAGGATCCTTCTCCAAAAAAATCTCCCCCCAAAAAATTCTGTTCTACATAATAGTTACTCAGAGGTAAACGCAAGATTTCTAGAAGAGGGTAACCGAATGTTTGAACAATACATGGCCAGCCCTTTCTCAGTGTATGATGAGCGCTGGTCCAAGTCTAACCCACTTTTATTCTCTTTCCTAATACTTTGCTTACTGCCTGTGGCTGCTATCCATGCCTCACTGCATTGCAGGGCAGAAGAAATAGTTGACATAGCTCCCAAATGACCTATATATCAGGACAAACTAAGTTTTAAACCTGTCCTCCATGAATTATTTCGTAACTGAGCACAACAGGCAAACCCTCACCTGCTGTCCAGAGATGAGGAGCACAGTAAGTCATTGTTGCTCTTGGCCCATTCGGAGCTCTGTCGGCAGCCACATGAGATGGAACTTGGTAATTACAAAAGCATAGCAGCCTCCATAGGAGCATACCTCCTCGTTAAATACTTGGGATGCTTATTATTTGCGGGAAACCCCTGCACATATTCTTTAATGAATATTCTCCTAAGAAAGATACATGTTGACTTGGGTTGGGGTTGATATGTCGGCGTTCGGGATCCCGGAGGTCAGCATACCGATCCCAGGATCCTGGCTGCCAGAATACCAGTGGGTAGGGGGGTTGGGCACAGTGGAGTCCCTTGCGGGCTGGCTGCGCTCACCACGCAGTGGGCTAGGTGGCTCGCTGCGCTTGCCATAGATTATTTTCCCACTCTGTGGGTTTCGTGGACACCCTTGAGTGGGAATAGCCCCTGTTAGCTGGCATTCCAGCTGCCGGCATTGCCAGCAGTCGGGATTCCAGTGTTGGTATCCTGACCGCCGGGATCTCACCTGCCGGCATATCAGCTGCATCCTGTTGACAGTGCCAGGATTTGTGATTCAAATATGGAAATGCTGGTTTCCGCATGTTTTATGTAACTGGCACATTCTTTATTAGGAGACCCATAGGCTGGAATTCAAATGTTTAAAAAGTCGGTTGGGTGTCTGTTTTTTGCTATCTATTAGATAGGAAAAAACAGACACCCAACTGACTTTTCAAACAATTGAATCTCCCCCTTAGTGTTGCCTCATGTGTAAAGTTTTTCGGAATTTGCCTATGGGAAATGCCATCTTCAGATAGTGTTCATTGCTGGAGCTTCGCTACTTCCTTTGGGAAGGAAGTCTGGGGTTGCTCCACAGTAAGTGTCCTGAGGGCAGGCCATGCACATGTGTGAACTCACCCACACATGGCTGAACGCCTCAGTAGCAGGGTTACTGTTCATGTGGACAGCTGCATTTTTGGGGCAGCTGTCCCCGAGCAGGAGCAATACTGAATTGCTCTGGTATTAAGTATTCAACATCACCATTCACAGCAATTCGGATAAATCCGGGGCCAGACGAAAAGGTTTCTTGGACTGCATTATTATTGTCATTTTTTTTTACTCCAATTCCCATCTTTTCCCTCCATATACATTATCCTTAACCCTATATCCACATACAACCTATCCTTTAGTGTTACTGTTCATTGCAAGTAAGAGATGACTTTGAAGCACTACTGACAAAATTTGTTTATATAAATACTCTTAGAGGGTTGCAGCAGCTCATTTATGTCAGCCATTGTTAAATTCTTTCCCTTTAAAGATTTTATATTTATTTTAACTGATCATGTAATTTGTGTAACTGGTTCACACATACTACTCCTGCACTGTATATGTACAGTATATCCTGCATTCCACACAGTGCATTTATGCACAGTAATAATATACGACTGTCACTTGTGCTTGTGCTGCTCCCTACCTCTGGATTTCTCTCCCTATCAGACTCTCCACCTCTCAACAAAACTTCAAATGGGCTCTCTAGACATTTCTTCATCAAAGCCATCCAGCTCTCATCCTAACCCACTGCCCCATGCCATCTAGATCAACCTTGCTTGTCTGCTCCTCCCCTTCAGGGTCCTCTTCCCTCATTGTGCTTTTCCTTCCCTTACCTAAACTATCAGCTACATACAACAGGTGGTGCTTTCCATAACAACCAATAAGCTTCTAGCTATCATTTCTCTACTGCATTCTAGAAAACGATAGACAAAATCGTATTTGTTGCTTTGGGCAACATCCCCCTTTTCTGTTTTAGACACTTTAGTAAATCTCTCCCTTGGGGGTAAATTTACTAAGATAGGAGTTCTATTTAAGATGGGATGCTGTCCATTGCAACCAATCAGATTACAGGTATTATCTTCTAGAAGGTGCTAGATAAATGAGAAGTAGAATCTGATTGGTTGCTATGGGCAACATACGATCTTAAATAGAATTCCTATTTTAGTAAATGTACCCCTTGGTGTCTACCAACCTGCTGCTCATTTGAGTGTTATGATCGCTGATGCAGCAATGTTTATAAACCATGTACTTGTCCTGCATTGTCTTGTACATCTGTTTGGTTTGATCATCTGTTTATGCAGTTTGTTAGGCGCTGGCGGGTGCAAATCAGGATTGGGGGTTCTATCTCTCTCTTTTCACTCATTTCATGTATATATCTTTCTTTTCAATGGTATTACAGGTTGAGTCTCCCTTATCCAAAATGCTTGGGACCAGAGGTATTTTGGATATGGGATTTTTCCGTATTTTGGAATAATTGCCTACCATAATGAGATATCATGGTGATGGGACCTAAATCTAAGCACAGAATGCATTCATGTTTCATATACACCTTATACACACAGCCTGAAGGTCATTTTAGCCAATATTTTTTATAACTTTGTGCATTAAACAAAGTGTGTGTACATTCACACAATTCATTTATGTTTCATATACACCTTATACACACAGCCTGAAGGACATTTAATACAATATTTTTAATAACTGTGTGTATTAAACAAAGTTTGTGTACATTGAGTCATCAAAAAACAAAGGTTTCACTATCTCACTCTCAGTCAAAAAAATCCGTATTTCGGAATATTCCGTATTTCGGAATATTTGGATATGGGATACTCAACCTGTGCAACATTTTCCTGGTCCGTAATTAGATATTAGGATCCCACTCACTAAATTTTTTTTTTTTTTTTACTTAATTAATATTAAAATGAAATGTAAGGGCAGGAAGTCATTACTGATGTAGAGGAAGCAAAGTTTAACCTCTACTTACAGTAGAAATGCCATTATTCACTTTCTAACAAATTTCAGCTGCAGGTGAAACAAATGTAGTTGAGGCATAGTGTGGAATACAGCAGATGACAACTTAGCTGTGCTACGCCGTAGTGCCTGTCAGTGTATTACGCCTCAGTGCACTAGATACCCCACACCCATTGAGCATTACGTGCCAGGTTTCACTGCATGTCTCAAATAATTGCTTTGGCTATATACATATTATACTGCAAGATTAAGCCTCCAGTAATTCTAAAATGAGGGATCCGGATAACATAGTGACCTGACGTTTGTTCAGTTTGTTGAAGATAGCTCAGATTTTCTTTAGGTTTCCAAATAAAGCGTGAAGGATAGAGGAACCTATACCTACTTAGTCTGATCATTTTAGATCGTAAGGATTCTAAATGATGGGAAATTAAACATAATGAGTTAAAGATTTCTAATGGAAATGTGAATTGATCTGAGAAACCCTGAACATATGGAGTCTTATGAACATAGTGTAAGTACAATTCCGCAGACATAAAGTCATTTTAATACTGTAAAAGTATGAGACTTTAAAACAGGCTGCACTGACACCTCTTTATGTTCCCAATCATTTTCTATTATACAGATAAATTAGGGTCAAATGAGCAGTATACTGGAAGAAAGCTGGTAAATGATGGTAAATGAGGGGTTGTGGATTGACCTATGTACGTTGTTGACACAGTAAAAGATCTACAATAATTCTGCAACGTAGTCACTGGCGTATCTATAATTGGTGCAGTGTGTGCGGTGCACACGGGCCCCTGAGTCTAGAGGGGGCCCACACCGCACCCATTTTTTCTATACTTACCTTTTCGACGTCCATCGGTGAGGTGTGTGGGCCCCCTCCTCTCCTGTGGCCATCACCACCGCTGCTAGTGCACTGAGAGCTAGTGCCAGAGTCTACAGCGCATGCACAGGACACCAGGAAAATGGCCGCCGCGCCATTTTTCCGGAGTCCCCTGTGCCAGAGTCTCAGCGCAGACAGCGGCGGTGATGGCTAAAGGAGAGGAGGAGGCCCACACACGGAGTCTGCACACGGGTCCCCTCCTCTCTAGAAACGCCGCTGAACATAGTGGTGCAGATAGTTCATGAGATTGCCTTAGGGTGTGACCATGGGCATAGCCAGAACTTTGTGGGCCCCATATCAACATTTTGAAGGGGCCCCTGTCCCAATGCTTCTAGAGCCACGTCTCTGCAGCTCTTATTAATTTTATGAACCAAAGTAGTTCATATTATGTCACATTATAGGGCTGCCAGTACACATTATGCAACACAGTACTCCCAATTCACATTATGGCATATAGTGTCCCCAGTACATATTGTGCCACATTACAGTGCCCCACTTCATATTATGTAACATTATAATGCCCTCCAATGAATTCTATGCACATTACAATGAGCAGGTCCAGGGGTGTAACTAGATATATGGTAGGCCCCAAGGCAAAAGCTTGTAAGGGCCCCTATGTACCACCCAGTGGTGAAAAATGTATATACAGTAACACATGTAACTTAAGGGCCCCATACACTTATGCGACATGTCCGACCGTCATGTCGCAGGCGATCACCCCGGCAGCCTCCCGGGCGGCAGGATCGCCCAAAAATACATTGTATGCTGTCCTTTTGCATACAATGTATCTTGTACGATCCCAGCCATGCCTGCGGGGTCGGACATGATCGCTAGTGCAGCACAGTCAATCTGAAGGATCCAATCCGATGCTCACGGGAACGCGCATCGGATCGGAAACACCTCCAAAATGCCCGATTTCCTCCGATATATCAGGCCGAATGCCCAAAATCGGATGAAACCGGGCATTATCTTTCTAGTGTATGGGGCCCTTTAGACAGGGAAGGTGGGACCCTCTGAGCTTTGGGCCCCATAGCATCCATGGCAAACGCAGGATTTTCATAGTGTATATATATATATACTGTATATATATATTGTCATGTGACAAGCCCTATGTTTTGAGCCTAAGTGTGGACGCTACTGCCCATGACCCGAGGCTGTTTTCCGGCCAGGCGGATGTTGACAGCCGCGGTTGCGCAACGTCACTTCCGGTACGGCGGAACCGGCGTCAGTGTAGCTGGGAACTGTGACTTGGCACTATGGTTCCACTCCGGCTTGCTACGTGAGCTGGGAGGCGCTTTCCAACACGTGTGGGCTGGTTTGAACAGGTGCATGTACTTTACACCTATTATGCTGCTTTATAAGGTCTTATTTCTGAACATTGTGTTGTAGCTGACCCCATGATGAAGGTGTGACAATCGAAACGGGCCGTTGGCATGGCTGTTTGTCTAACTATGGACTTTTTCCATACATCTCCGATGAGTATAAGACTTGTATAAGATTTGTTTTCTAAAGGCCTGATAATGCTGCTATCACATTAAACGTTTTTCATTTTTGCTATATGGTGGTGTGCTCTGGTAAACGCAGGGAATTGAGTGTATATATATATATATATATATATATATATATAAAACATACAGATATATTCAGCAAAAACAGTGGTCACATTTCTAGGAGATTTAATGAAACCACATCATAGCATGTCGCCTAGTTGGTATATATACATACATACATACATACATACATACATACATCTGTACATACATAGACAAACATACACACACATACAGTAGCATATACACACATACAGTAGCATATACACACAGCGTATTTACAAACACACACATAGCATACATACACACACACACACACACACACACACACACACACACACACACATAGCATACATACTATATGCACACACACATAGCATACATACTATACACACAGCAGACACACACATACAGTAGCATACATACACGGACACATGATAAATACACATATGCAACATACTTACATACACACAGATAGTATACACACACCTCTTTCACATAATCATAAAAACAGCCACCTTACATAAGCCACCATAACTTACACATATACATATTCCATAAGCCACCATAACTTATTATAAACGCTGGCCCCCCTCCCGGCTACCGAGTCACCGACCAGCATTTATTAAATACCGCTTTCCGCCGCGCACTGCACCCCTCTTCCCGTCACACACCTGGAGATAATCTTTCAACAGACGATCGCCGTTTCACCCAGCCAGCCCAGGAATGCCTGAGAGGAGCTGCGCACACAGGCAGCCAACAGCCTGTCAATAAAAGGAGGCAGCTCTGCCTCATTATTCCTGCACCCGGAACTCCGTCATTAAAACCACTTAACTGATGATTTTTCCATTCAAAAGCGTTATCAACTTTGTTTTTTAAAATGAATTTTATTTAATAAAGTTGAAAAAGTATTTTTTAGAATATTTAAACATTATATTATGCACATCTGCAGAACGGATCTCCTCGTCAAATACGGGGGGACAGGGTGGGACGGCGCAGTTGCATGAAATCTGACCATGCCAGTTAAGTGGTTAACAAATTAAAATTATCGGTCAGCTGGGCCGATGGATCAGCGGGCAGAGGGTGTTTTGAGGTACTCGGTACCCCCCCTGCTGGCACGTATGGCATCTGCACTCCCTACACCTATGGTAGCTACATCCTTGGGTATGACCCTATCTATGTATTACAGGGCTGATGGAGAGTGAAATGTAATAAGACATCATTTATGTTAATAAAAGTATATGTAAAGTTTGTACAGTATGCTTGTCCAGCCCTAGCTGTGAACAAATTGCGTTCCTCCATACAAGGGTAGCAGATACGTCCACTATAGGGCCAGAACACATCACAGATATTACAACTGATTTGCACCCACAATTGAGACTACTTTCTTTACATCCATGCTTGCCTACTTTGCTGCCCCCTCCTCCAGGAGATGGTAGGCACTTGGGGGCGTGGCCGGCGACTAGGAACGCTGTCCAGCGGCAAGATAGGCTGTACAGGGGCATGACCGCAGGGAGGTGGAAGGTCCGGGGGTGTGGCATTACAATTGCATCATCGTGACTCCGCCCTCGCTCTACTGTGCCGAGAAAATGGGCACTGCAGAGCCAGGGGGAGCGACAATGACGCGATTCAGCTTCATTTGCGTCATTGGATCCCCTTGGACTGCCCACTTGTTCTCTGCTGTAGGTGGCCAAGGAGGGGGGGTGTGGTGGCTGGAAAGGATAGCGGGAGATTTGTCCTCCTTTCCAGGGGGCCGGGAGGGCCATTCGATTTTTGGGAGCCTTCCAGCCATTTCAGGAGGGTAGGCAAGTATGCTTACATCATGTGAATGCATTTCAGCTGTGGCATAGGCCCTCATTCCGAGTTGTTCGCTCGGTAAAAATCTTCGCATCGCAGCGATTTTCCGCTTAATGCGCATGCGCAATGTCCGCACTGCGACTGCGCCAAGTAAATTTGCTATGCACTTAGTAATTTTACTCACGGCTTTTTCATCGGTCTGGCGATCGTAATGTGATTGACAGGAAATGGGTGTTACTGGGCGGAAACAGGCCGTTTTATCGGCGTGTGGGAAAAAACGCTACCGTTTCCGGAAAAAACGCAGGAGTGGCCGGAGAAACGGAGGAGTGTCTGGGCGAACGCTGGGTGTGTTTGTGACGTCAAACCAGGAACGACAAGCACTGAACTGATCGCAGAAGCCGAGTAAGTCTGAAGCTACTCAGAAACTGCTACGAGGTGTGTAATCGCAATATTGCGATTACTTCGTTCGCAATTTTAAGATGCTAAGATTCACTCCCAGTAGGCGGCGGCTTAGCGTGAGCAACTCTGCTAAAATCGCCTTGCGAGCGAACAACTCGGAATGACCTCCATAGTTTTAAATGCTAAAATCTCTCTCATACAGCAGAAACAGTCATTTGCAAGTGGATAACCACTAGATTTGACAACCATCATCACCATTATTCAGTATTTGCACCAATCATTCGCAAATAATCCAACTGTTCTGGGGGTGATTCAGAGTTGTTCGCTCGCTAGCTGCTTTTAGCAGCATTGCACACGCTAAGCCGCCGCCCTCAGCAGAATTGCGAAAAGAAATTTCTTAGCAGTTTCTGAGTAGCTCGAGACTTACTCACAAATAGCGATCAGTTCAGTCAGTTTCGTTCCTGGTTTGACGTCACACACACGCCCAGCGTTCGCCCAGCCATTCCTCCGTTTCTCCAGACACTCCCGCGTTTTTCCCTGACACGCCTGCATTTTTCCGCACACTCCCAGAAAATGGCCAGTTTCCGCCCAGAAACACCCACTTCCTGTCAATCACACTACGATCACTTCAACGATGAAAAATCTTCGTTCGGGCGTGAGTAAATCTACTAAGTTCTGTGCTAAAATACTAACCGCATGCGCACTGTGAACCATGTGCATGCGCATTTTTTCCTTAATCACTCCGTTGCGAAAATCGGCAACGAGCGAACAACTCGGAATGACCCCCTATGTGCGGAGGTATTTCTGTTATATGTAGCAGCATAGGAAGAAACTCACATACAGTAGGTATTCTCAAAATTGTTCTCTTTCAGAGCCAATTGTCTATTTAAAAAGTCCAAATAAAACCGTTGATTATATAAAGTGCATGTACAGTGTTTTTTTTTACACGCTCTAGGAACTCCTTCCAAAATTGCTCTAAATCCTCAAAAATACTTATTTTGCAGCTTCCTACTGTAAACATTTTCACCTCAAATTTATTTGTCTTATCCAGACTCTTTTTCTTAGGGAGTTCCACTCCCAAGCAGCGTTTCCATGAAGCAAAATGGAGTCATACCAATGAATGTGAGACAATAAGCCTCAATTCAAGTGTGGGTTAAAAGATGGAACAACCCGGGTACACCAACCATTTGTGATATCGGCCCTTGTCTCACACTCTGGTAGGTAACAGCTCCTCCACCAATACGTTTTAACCAACTTGTAGTCTTTCAAAGGTAAGTGTTATTTCTGTGAATACACCCTTCCTGTACTTTGCCTAGTACAGAATGCACATGTCCACGCCGTCGCCGATCCGCATATTCAGCTGACTTCCCATTGGAAGCGCTCCCTACCAATCACAGCCAGACAGGCAGTATCATGAGGAGTGTTTTCTCCCTTCACTCGTTCTCTCTCTTAAGACTTTTCGCCGGAAGATTCCTACACCAGTGCTGAATTCTCAGCCCTTCACCGCCAGTTTTCTATTCTCTTTCGGCAATTCTGTTTCCAACGTTTCAGCACCTGTATTGAGATATCAACCTTCATTGCTTGTTCATTGCTGATATTGAGATCAGAGCCCTCTTTCGTCACTCTTGTCTTCTCGATTCTCTTCCTCCCTTATTGTATACAATATTTCATTAGTAATGTTGAGTTCTCAACCCTTCATAACCAGTGTACTGTACTTTCCTCAACATGCCACTACCACTACTATATTTTTAACTCAATTCAATTCGATTCAATCATCAGTGTTGTCTTCTCACTCTTCTATTATTTTAAACTAATTAGGGGATGTATCCTTGGGGAAAAATCATCAGTACTGGCAAAAAAAAAATATATGTACACAATTTACATTTTCTTTAAATGAAGTTAAGTCATGCATAACTTAACTCCATTATTTATACATTAGAAACATAATATAGCCCAACTGGAAATGATAAAGTAATGTCAAAGCCATTTTTATTGTTTTTCTTGAGTATATAAAACCAGGTCAACCGAATGACTACATTTCACAACCTCAAATTATAATTTACACTAGGAATAGACAATCTTTTCAATTGACTCATAGGGATGTGTTCTCTTGCGAAAATATGGAATATTTAATGGAAAAATGTATCAAGAACCAACCAATCAGCTTCTGTCATTGTATAAGCTGTGTCTGAAAAATTACAGAAGCGCATTGGTTGGTACATTATCTCTCTCCACTTTCTCTCTATGGTTTGAAACCTCTGAACCTTGGCCCTCATTCCGAGTTGATCGCTCGCTAGCTGCTTTTAGCAGCATTGCACACGCTAGGCCGCCGCCCTCTGGGAGTGTATCTTAGCTTATCAGAATTGCGAACGAAAGAGTAGCAGAATTGTGATTAAATAATTCTTAGCAGTTTCTGAGTAGCTCGAGACTTACTCCTACACTGCGATCAGCTCAGCCCGTTTCGTTCCTGGTTTGACGTCACAAACACGCCCTGCGTTCGGCCAGCCACTCCCCCATTTCTCCAGACACTCCCGCGTTTTATCCTGGCACGCCTGCGTTTTTCCGCACACTCCCAGAAAACGGTCAGTTTCCACCCAGAAACACCCACTTCCTGTCAATCACACTCCGATCACTTCAACGATGAAAATTTTTAGTTCGGACGTGAGTAAATCTACAAAGTTTTGTGCTAAAATACTTACCGCATGCGAACAACTCGAATGACCCCCATTATTCCCTAAAGAAATTATTTTAGGTAAGACCTATGTAATCGTCTAGTCCTCTTTATAATATGTTCTCATAACAACCGTCTTAATGCTTTTACCTTGTACTGTAGAATTAAACTTTACACTATACTGTGTCTACAGATGAGTAATTAGGAGAATTGAATTCTGCTTAATATGGAGGTGGTATTTTGCCAAGATATTTTTTTACTTCAGAGATTCATTTAATTTTAAATTGTATTTGACATGAATTCCCTGTAACTGATGTGGCATTAGATTAATCTCGATCACACTCATATATCCATTGTCTATACTGGAGGAATATATTATCGAGGAGATGAAGTACTTAATCCAGACTTTGGGTTTGTGCCAGTCACCTTGTTCTAGCATAATTTTTGGTCACATGGTATAGATTTACAAATGGGAATCTGATCATTAAGGGGTCAAACAACTGTGGAGCTTGATAGAATAATAATGATGGAATGAAAATCTCATGAATAAGTCAGTACTACTGCAACATTATAAAACTGCATTTGCACATTGGGCCCTTTTACATGTGGTGCAAATCTATCTCTAGGCCTGACTTAGAGATGATATAGAGATGCTTAAGTGATTGTGTTTGGATGCAGCTGCTGTGTGAAAATATGGCATATAGGAGGCATCTGACGCCAATGAGCTGATTTTTTGCTACTGCGCTAAAATCCCTACTAACTGCTACAGCGTGTATGCACAGAGCTGCAGTTGAGATTGAGATGCACGGTATCATTGATTTATTGGAAAAGTCCTGGGTGTTCCAGGGTGGGGAATGTGAGGTGGCTATTGGTCCATTTTAATGGTGTGTTATGGGTGTGTCACAGGCATGTCACTAAAACTCCTTTAACACCGCTATACTGGGTCACACCCAGGATTTTGTACATGAGTCCTTCTCGAGTGCGACCCGGCTGAAAACCCTTCACACTGGTGGCCCGACCCGGCCTATTGCTGGGTTGGTGATATCACCACCTACGCGTCTCAAGGCAGTGCTTGGAGATGAGATGATCTCCAAGCGCCGCCTCTTCCTATGCAGTGAACAGATGCCAGGTTGCATTGACCGGGCTTACCCGTTCACACTGCACATCAAGTGTGAACCTGTTTTCAACCCTGCTCGCTACCCGGTTTAAAATACTGGGTCGCTCGACTTGGGTTATTTCAACTGTCCCCTTTCAGACTGCAGCGCAACCCAGGTTGCTGCGCATTCACGTGCAATAACCCGGATTATTGCTGGCAGTCTGAAATGGGTAGTCTGAAGCTGGTTGCAAACTCAGGAGCTTAATTGATTGCAAAGGTTGTTACTAGCAATTAGCACAAAGCCGCAGACACAACTTCTCTAAAAGACACAAAAGCATCGTGCGACTCAGAATCAGCCCCGAAGTGATCTGTGCACTGTAATCCTGCTACTATATTACAGCCACAGCAGTTATACTGTACTTGTAGAATTGGGTGTGTCCTGGCCGAATGCGGCAAATAAGATGCAGCCTGTGGTCGTCATCATCAGCTTTCAGCTTGTACCAAGGTTTGAGTATACCCAAGGCATGTCCCTCTTTAACTCATTGTGCATTGATATAATCTTACTGTGCTTGATTCAGCATTGCATACAAACCTATGGTTTGACTACCGCTACGATGAATAGAGATCTGCGCATACATTCCTTGGTTAATAAATATATCATACAGTAGCATGTATAACTGCTTGTGTGTACTGGTGTATATGGTGTTGACAGATCTCCTAACATAATATAAATTCCAAACTCTAGTCTTGCGCCTTTGTAACATCTAAAGCATCTCTTACCTGCCTACATTTCCATAATTAATAGCACTATAATACATTAGAATCATAGCCAGCCTTCCCTGGAGGAATGAATTGTGGTCTCACAACTATGCAGACATAATTAAGCGGGAAGAGAACCTGGTATATTTACAGCACAGAAAGGCTTGTCATGTACGAATAAGATGTAAAATGGATTTCAATAACATTCCTCTCCATCTATTACAGCTGTGCTACAAGCAATTAAATTGCTTTATTTAACAAAGTGAGCACAAAAATAAGTGTCTCGCTACTAATGTGTATGTATTATGTATAAATCGAGTTTTAGGAAAATTGTTTTGTTTTTTTATTATTCTCCTTCAATGCCTAGCAATATTCTTGAATATAATTAGACTTTCATTGTGTATGCAATTGACTTCAGGAATAGTCTTAGGATATGTATGAATGTGGTTACACAGATTTATATTATTAGAAATTATGGGGTGCAATTCATGCCTTATGTTCTGCAAACTGTGTTTGGTTCAGCCGAGCATGTGCACTCACAGTTTTAAGCAGCCTCTACATACATAGAAACATAGAAACATAGAATGTGACGGCAGATAAGAACCACTTGGCCCATCTAGTCTGCCCCTTTTTTACCCTATTTTTACCTCAAACCTTATTTGAGCCATATTTCTTTGTAAGGATATCCTTATGGCTATCCCATACATGGGGGTCATTCCGAGTTGTTCGCTCGGTAAAAATCTTCGCATAGCAGCGATTTTCCGCTTAATGCGCATGCGCAATGTCCGCACTGCGACTGCGCCAAGTAAATTTGCTATGCAGTTAGGATTTTTACTCACGGCTTTTTCTTCGTTCTGGCGATCGTAATGTGATTGACAGGAAATGGGTGTTACTGGGCGGAAACAGGCCGTTTTATGGGCGTGTGGGAAAAAACGCTACCGTTTCCGGAAAAAACGCAGGAGTGGCCGGAGAAACGGAGGAGTGTCTGGGCGAACGCTGGGTGTGTTTGTGACGTCAAACCAGGAACGACAAGCACTGAACTGATCGCAGAAGCCGAGTAAGTAGTCTGGAGCTACTCAGAAACTGCTACGAGGTGTGTAATCGCAATATTGCGAATACATCGTTCGCAATTTTAAGATGCTAAGATTCACTCCCAGTAGGCGGCGGCTTAGCATGAGCAAATCTGCTAAAATCCGCTTGCGAGCGAACAACTCGGAATGACCCCCCATGTTACAATTGCTCTACTGTCCTAGCCTCTACCACCTCTGATGGGAAGCTATTCCACTTATCCACTTCTCTTTCTGTGAAGTATTTTTCCCTCAAATTTCCTCTGACCCTACCTCCCTCCAGTCTCCGTGCATGTCCTTGTGTGCTAATACTTCTCTTCATTTGAAGAATGTTTCCCTTCTGGACTTTGGTAAAACCCTTGATATATTTGAAAGAGGGGAATGACTTTTGGTAGCTCATGTTCTGGAGCAAAATGTAAATTGATGATAAGGAAGACTGCAGTTGCTTCTGATTGGCACAGTACATTTAAATCTCTTCCACTTATTATAATATTAATGAAACTAATGTGATCTATTTGCAATATTGCTGTGTATTTTTTGTAAGTCCGCAGCAATAAAGCATATTTCCATGTGATATTTTAAAGGGCAAAGCTATAGATGTGTGTATTGATTTCAGATTTATTATCACTTTTATTTTGCCTTTGCCTTTTTTTTAGAATAACCTTTTACTTACATGGTTAATGCATCTTTATGAATTACCAGTGTTACTACTGTATGTTGTCCCCGACATTGGGGGTCATTCCGAGTAGTTCGCTCGATAAATTTCTTCGCATCGCAGCGATTTTCCGCTTAGTGCGCATGCGCAATGTCCGCACTGCGACTGCGCCAAGTAAATTTGCTATGCAGTTAGGAATTTTACTCACGGTTTTTTCCTCGTTCTGGTCATCGTAATGTGATTGACAGGAAGTGGGTGTTTCTGGGCGGAAACTGGCTGTTTTATGGGTGTGTGTGAAAAAACGCTGCCGTTTCTTGGAAAAACGCGGGAGTGGCTGGAGAAACGGAGGAGTGTCTGGGCGAACGCTGGGTGTGTTTGTGACGTCAAACCAGGAACGACAAGCACTGAACTGATCGCAGATGCCGAGTAAGTCTCGAGTTACTCAGAAACTGCACAGAGATGTCTTATCGCAATATTGCAAATCTTTCGTTCGCACTTTTAAGAAGCTAAGATTCACTCCCAGTAGGCGGCGGCTTAGCGTGTGCAAAGCTGCTAAAAGCAGCTTGCGAGCGAACAACTCGGAATGACCCCCATTGCCTGTGTTTATTTTTTCTGTTTTCACCATTTTGTCTCTTTTTCTCCTCTCTCTCAAAAGCACTCCACTCACGCTTTTATTTATTTATTTATTTATTACCAGTTATTTATATAGCGCACACATATTCCGCAGCGCTTCACAGAGAATATTTGGCCATTCACATCAGTCCCTGCCCCAGTGGAGCTTACAATCTATATTCCCTATCACATGTACACGCACACACATTCATGCTAGGGTTAATTTTGTTTGGATCCAATTGACCTACCAGTATATTTTTGGATTGTGGAAGGAAACCCACGCAAATACGAGGCGAATATACAAACTGCGCACAGTTAGGGCCATGGTGGGAATCTGACACATGACCTCAGTGCTATGAGGCAGTAATGCTAACCATTCCACCGGGGTCTATGCAATGCCTGTCGGATCCTCTCCGATCCTCTCCGATCCTCTCCGACGGAGCGGATCGGACAGTTCAGTATTCAATTAGCGGGCATATTCCCATTTTCAACAATTCTTTTTTTGAAGTCGGATCAGCATTGTCGAAAACGGGCCAAAAACCTGGCCACTAATTCGACAAAACATGTGGATCCTCAGCTAATCCGCCGATCTACCTGTTTTCCGACATGTTGGAATTTGCAGCCAAGTCGGAAAAACTGCAACTCCATTGAATAGGTCGAATCCTGATTCGACCAAAAAAAGTTGGAAACTGCCATCTTTCCGACTTGACGGCAATTCAAACTTCAATTGAATAGACCTCTATGCCTCTATCCTTTCTTCTATACTCTTAAACATTTTAGACTGTGGACAATGTATGTTTTCATCATGAGGAGGTATGTGATGACAAAGTATGGGAAAAAGCTCTAGTGTTTAGACAGTGTATATATATGATATCAGGGACGGATTGGCCTTCAATTTTATCGGATAGGTTCCCGGGAGGCCGAGTGCACAGCGGGGCCGGACGATTGCCGCATGTGGCTATGCCCCCAGTAGCGTCTCACTCACAATTATATTTGGCAGCTGCCAGCACCTATCAGAGGCCACTTGTGGGAGCTCTGACACTGCGATAATAGGCTGTCATCTCACGTGATAGAGCTCCTCCAGTGGCAGTCAGTCACCAGTTCCCGCCCAGCAGCTCCACAGCACGCACACACAGGGTGAGTGATAGCTCCCCTTCTTTGGCTGGCCACTTTGCTTTCTTCTTACCTCCAGCTCTCTCTGCTACACCCCCAACCCCTTCTCACACACACTCCAACCCGCGGGCCGTGGCACACCCTTTTCCCCACCTGCGGCATTCCCACCCCCACTCGCGGCACCCAGTGCCAGATTAAGGTCCACATTGGCCTGGAGCTGAAATTTATGAAGGGTCTATTGTTTCCGTGCAGTGGGTGTAATTAGCGCCGCAGATAATTACTCGCTGTGTGGGCATGGGGGTGTGGTGCATACTACTGTACATCACTGCACTTCCTCCCACACTACATCTCTTCACTATATCACTACTACACTACATCTCCACACTATGGGGCATATTTATCACAATCCACATCTAAGATGCAGATGTGATACATTTGACCAAAATCACATTGCGATAATTGAATACTAAGCCGCTCATAACTTTATTGTGATTACATAAACCTTTTCTTTAAGCTAGCTTATCACTAAATAAAACCATATTAATATTAACACTTATTTTCATATTTACTTTCATCCCTATCGTGTGTTTTGTTTCAATGTAATTCATTTCCTACCTTCACTTTTCACTACTTTACCTCTCACTACTTTATCTCCCCCTTCACTACCTCTCACTAATTTACTCCTGCTGTTTTCAGCAGCCTCTCTCACTAACCTATTTTCACTTTTTCACTATATATATTTTTTCACTTTTGTGTTGCCCTGGGGTCACTCAGCTGCTTCATTTTGGGGGGTCCCGCACCCTAGATTTGTACCCCCCAAAATGTTAGGGACTTGCCCGACTAATGAGGTCACCTGGACGCGGTGGGCAAGCCGTTACTTATGGCCATAACTATGCGAAGAACCTCGCTTAAAATGCAAAATTTTATTGCAATTATTATTATTAATAAATTGGTAATGTTTGAATTGTGCACCTGCAACCTTTTTCTTTGTATGCAGTTCTACTGAAAGGTCTCCGCAGGGTCGCACCTCTCATTACCGGTGTGCACCCCAGGACCCCTCCCCTGTATACCTAATGCTGTGTATTCACATACACAATAGAAGGCCAGAGACCCCTTCTGCCTGGTGGTAGCACCCACGCCCACCTGTCCTATATATTGGTTTTAATTAGGTTCCTGACATTTCTTAGACTGCATGCAGAGCAAGGTGAGTCCTGCACAAATGTATATTGGATTATCAGATGGGGGTGCATTTCCGGGGTGTGGGTCCCCCTGAATTGTTGTGGCTGTTTTGCCTCAGGAGCAACACATATTAACACTTATTTTCATATTTACTTTCATCCCTATCGTGTGTTTTGTTTCAATGTAATTCATTTCCTACCTTCACTTTTCACTACTTTACCTCTCACTACTTTATCTCCCCCTTCACTACCTCTCACTAATTTACTCCTGCTGTTTTCAGCAGCCTCTCTCACTAACCTATTTTCACTTTTTCACTATATATATTTTTTCACTTTTGTGTTGCCCTGGGGTCACTCAGCTGCTTCATTTTGGGGGGTCCCGCACCCTAGATTTGTACCCCCCAAAATGTTAGGGACTTGCCCGACTAATGAGGTCACCTGGACGCGGTGAGCAAGCCGTTACTTATGGCCATAACTATGCGAAGAACCTCGCTTAAAATGCAAAATTTTATTGCAATTATTATTATTAATAAATTGGTAATGTTTGAATTGTGCACCTGCAACCTTTTTCTTTGTATGCAGTTCTACTGAAAGGTCTCCGCAGGGTCGCACCTCTCATTACCGGTGTGCACCCCAGGACCCCTCCCCTGTATAACACTAAATAAAACCACACAACACACTGAAATAAAGACACGGACACAGTAGCTGGAGTTAAAGGTCAGACGATGTTTATTAATCGCTGACCAACTCTTTAAACTAATAATTGAGGCTGAATTAGAATTGATTTGAATATATATTTAACTTTAGTTTGGAGGATGGCAAAACAGAAAACCGCTGCCAAACACCAGCACCAGTCACCTAGATGAAAAACCACCAAACCAAGGAGGGGAGTACACATACCCCGCCTCCTTCCCGCATAACCCGCATTGTGCTGGCCTTACCCCTCTTTCTCTGGCAAACGTTCGGTTCCCGCAGGGGAACGTCTAAATGTCCAACCGCAAGAAAAGGACACACCTGCCGTCCTTCTAAAGAGGGAGCCCCACAATGACCACTTATGCCTGTGTGACAGCTGGTTGGCAGCGATTTCCCGCCAATCTGGCTTTCAATAGCCCACGCAAGAACAAAAAACGTAGCCACATTCTGGGTGGGCGGGCGGGCATAAACTGAATGGCAAGAGGAAGTCTGGCAAAATGGCCACCACCTATATACTAACCTAACACCCTCCTCTTCATCTTGATGCACAACCCTCTAATCCAATAGGAAAAAACCAACTGGGAAAACTGATCTGCCTAGCAACTGCTTAGTCATTTCAACAACCAATCACAAAAAGTTGATCGCTTATATGGCCTCAGGCTTATGCAGCCTTCAGCTTATCAACACAGGAATGTATCAATTATCGCAAAGAGGGACAGAGCTTGTGGGAAAGCTCTGTCCCTGCATTTTCGTAAAAATACCTTGAGACAGAAGTTATGAGAGGGGCAGAAGCACAGGTGGTGAAGGGGGAAGGGGCATAAGTGGGGAGGGAGGCAGAGATACACATGGAGGCAGAGTCACAGGTGTAAAAGGGGCAATGCCACAATTGGGGAACGAGACAGGTGGAAAGAGGCGTGGACACACAGGTAGTGAAGGTGGCAGAGACAGAAGTTAAGAGGGAGGCGTAAGTACAAGTAGAGAGAAGGCAGAGACATAGATGGAGAGGCGGCAAAGACACAGGATGGAGAGGGGTGGAAGCACAGTCGGTGAAGGGGCAGACACAGGTGGAGAGGAAGCAGAGACTTAAGTTGGGAGGTGGTAGAGATACACGTAGTGAAGGGGGCAGAGATACAGTTAGAGAGGGGACGGAGATACAGGTGGTGATAGGTCAGAGATGCAGGTGGAGAGGGGGCAGAGATGCAGTTGTGGAGGGGCAGAGACATGGGTGAAGAGGGGGCAGAGACACGGGTGGGGAGGGGGCACAGATGCAGGTGGAGAGGGGGCATAGACTCAAGTGGGGAGGAGGTAGAGATACAGGTGAAGAGGCACAAGTGGTGAAGGAGGCAGAGACACCAGTGGGGAGGGGGTAGAGATACAGGTGGAAAGTGGGCAGAGATGCAGGTGGTGTGGGGGTAATTGTACAGGTGAGGAGGGGGGCAAAGACACAGGTGGAGTGGGGGCAGGGATACAGGAGGGGAAGGGGCAGTCATACAGGTATGGAGGGGGCAGAGACATGGGTGGGGAGGGGGCAGAGTCGCAGGTGGGGAGGGGGCAGAGACTCAAGTGGGGAGGTGGTAGAGATACAGGTGAAGAGGCTGAGAGAAGCACACATGGTGAAGGGGGCAGAGGCACTCGTGGGAAGGGGGCAGAGATGCAGGTGGAGAGGGGGCAGAGATGCAGGTGGAGCGGGGCCAGATATACAGGTGAGGGAGCAGAGACACGGGTGAGGAAGGGGGTAGAGTTGCAGCAGGGGAAGTGGCAGAGATGCAGGTGTGGTGGGGGCAGAGAGACGCAGGAGGTGGAGGGGCAGAGATACAGGTGTGGAGGGGTAAGAGACACAGGTGGGAGAGGGCAAAGATGCAGCAGGGGAAGGGGCAGATATACAGGTGTGGAGGGGGAAGAGACATGGGTGTGGAGGGGGCAGAGAGGCAGCAGGGGAAGGGGCAGAGATGCAGGTGGGCTGGGGGCAGAGACACAGGAGGGGAAGGGGGCAGAGACAAAGGTGTGAAGGGGTCAGAGACACGGGTGGGGAGGGGGCAAAGACGCAACAGGGGAAGGGGCTGAGATACAGGTGTGGAGGGGAAGAGACACGGGAGGGGAGGGGGCAGAGATAAAGGTGTGGAGACGGCAGAGACACGGGTGGGGAGGGGGCAAAGACGTAGCAGGAGAAGGGGCAGATATACAGGTGTGGAGGGGGCAAAGACACAGTAGGGGAAGGGGCAGATATACAGGTGTGGAGGGGGCAAAGACGCAGTAGGGGAAGGGGCAGATATACAGGTGTGGAGGGGGCAAAGAGGCAGTAGGGGAAGGGGCAGATATACAGGTGTGGAGTGGGAAGAGACACGGGTTTGGAGGGGGCAGAGAGGCAGCAGGGGAAGGGGCAGAGATGCAGGTGGGCTGGGGGCAGAGACACAGGAGGGGAAGTGGCAGAGATGCATGTGTTTAGGGGAAGAGACACGGGAGGGGAGGGGGCAGAGATACAGGTGTGGAGGGGGCAGAGACATGGGTGGGGAGGGGGCAAAGACACAGCAGGGGAAAGGGCAGATATACAGGTGCGGAGGGGGCAAAGACGCAGTAGGGGAAGGGGCAGATATACAGGTGTGGAGAGGGAAGAGACATGGGTGTGGAGGGGGCAGAGAGGCAGCAGGGGAAGGGGCTTAGATGCATGTGGGCTGGGGGCAGAGACACAGGAGGGGAAGGGGCAGAGTTACAGGTGTGGAGGGGCCAGAGACACGGGTGGGGAGGGGGCAAAGACACAGCAGGGGAAGGGGCAGATATATAGGTGTGGAGGGGGCAAAGACGCAGCAGGGGAAGGGGCAGAGACAAAGGTGTGGAGGGGGCAGAGATTACAGGACTTGAGGGGGCAGAGACACGGGAGGAGTGGGGCCAGAGATGCAGGAGGGGAAGGAGCATACTGTAGGCTGCTACAGCCATATCTGTCGTCCAGCTGCGCAGAAAGAAAGTGTTCAAAAGTACTCACAGAGTCACAGCATGTGAGCTGAGCTTCGGACAGGTCCGGGAGCCTGAGGTGGGGCTTCATGTGGGTTCGGGAGGTGGGGCTTCATGTGGGTCCGGGAGGTGGGGCTTCGAATGTGTCCAGGAGGCAGGGGATTCCAGTGTGTCCGGGAGGCGGGGCTTTGGTTAGGTCTGGGAGGCGGAGCTTCAAGTGGATCCAGGAGGCGTGTCTTTGGACGTGTCTGGGAGGCGGAGCTTCTTGCAGCACGGGTCAGGACGGAGCTTCTGTGCGGTCCAGTGGCGGTATTTCTGCATCGCCTTTGTCTGGCCAGGAGGGGCTTGTTTGCCGGCTGGTGTCAGGGGTTATGTGATTTCCACCAGTGATCGGGAGGTGAGTGAACTGCTGGTGGTGACACAAATTTTTTTTTCCTGTCAACACTGGCTGCGCTGCAGGGGATGCTGCAGCTCCATCTGCCCCATTGTTAATCCGGCCCTGGCGGCACCCCTCCCTCACTCATGGTGTAATGTGATATTATTGGTCATTTTAAAAGATCATTTGTGGTGGCATATAATTTCTGGTGAAAAAAATACGCTGTTGTGTGGTGTAATGTGACTGAAGGACGCTACAGTGTGTGGTAATGTGACTGACAGATGCTGCTGTGCAGTGGTATGTGAGTAACGGACTCTGCTGTGCGGTGTAATGTGAATAACGGACTCTGCTGTGCGGTGTAATGTGAATAACAGATGGTGCATACACTTACAGTGCGGGGTCCTTTTGCGACGGCACTGCTCGCACCCCATATATATGACCCTGTGTACTGATCCCACCTACCTTTGTGTTGGCTGCGCCTGCTGTTGATATGGTGTCACCCACATGGGGCCAATTATAGAAATTTTTCCAGGGCCACTTTTAGTTCCCAATCCACCCCTGTATGATATGCTTAGGCTTACCATACTATCCCTTTAAACTGGGAAGCTCATGGATTACACAGGTTCTGTAACTAATTAAAACCAGATTAATTGCCGGCTTGAAGTCAGCCAGCCATAGAATCTGTGTAATTCATTAGTATCCCGGTTTAAAAGGGATAGTATGGTAAGCCTGTGCTGGAACTCTCTGAATCTAACGCCATTGACATTGATTGGTGGGTGGGGTCAAAGTTCACTCCAACTCTGAAAACATTCCAGTGTGATGACATATGGGCTCCTTTATCAATGAATAATAAATTTCACTGTAAATTATAAATTGCACCTGCCAATCAGCTCCTAACTGCCATGTTACAGACTGTGTTTGAAAAATGACAGTTAGGAGCTGATTGGCTGGTGCAATTTATCACTCACAGTGAAATTTATAACTCATTGATAAATGAGCACAATAATGTTTGTTTTATATTTAGACAGACAGACAGACAGACAGACAGACAGACAGAATATTGATTGGCACAATTATCATCCATTTGAACTGTGGAGAATCATTATGCCTCTCATCAGAAATAACAGGATTTGAACAGAAATACACAAACATGCACAAAAATAAAACACCAACACACAATCACACCACACTCACAGGATGAAAACACTATATGGAAAACACGCCTCAAAAAGACAACATACAGAACAAGAAACAAGACACCTTTCAAAGAAAATCACCACAGTCAGTAAGTGCTGTTTCTCTAACGTCCTAGAGGATGCTGGGGATACCGTAAGCACCATGGGGATAGACGGGCTCCGCAGGAGACATGGGCACTTTAAGAAAGAATTTAGTTCCTGGTGTGCACTGGCTCCTCCCTCTATGCCCCTCCTCCAGACCTCAGTTTGATACTGTGCCCAGACGAGCTGGGTGCTTTTCAGTGAGCTCTCCTGAGTTTACTGATAGAAAGTATATTTGTTAGGTTTTTTATTTTCAGGGAGCTCTGCTGGCAACAGACTCCCTGCATCGAGGGACTGAGGGGAGAGAAGCAGCCCTACTCTCTGAAGCTAGGTCCTGCTTCTTAGGCTACTGGACACCATTAGCTCCAGAGGGATTGGTACGCAGGATCTCACACTCGCCGTCCGTCCCGGTGCCGCGCCGCCGTCCCCCTCGCAGAGCCGGAAGATAGAAGCCGGGTGAGTATGAGAAGAAAAGAAGACTTCAGAGGCGGCAGAAGACTTCATGATCTTCACTGAGGTAACGCACAGCACTGCAGCTGTGCGCCATTGCTCCCACACACCTCACATACTCCGGTCACTGTAAGGGTGCAGGGCGCAGGGGGAGGGGGGGGGGGGCGCCCTGGGCAGCAATATAAACCTCTTATTTGGCAAAAGGAGCATATATACAGCTGCACACTGTATATATGCATGAGCCCCTGCCAATTTTACACTTTTAGCGGGACAGAAGCCCGCCGTCAAGGGGGCGTGGCTTTCTCCCTCAGCAGTCACCAGCGCCATGTTTTTCTCCACAGCACCGCTGAGAGGAAGCTTCCCGGACTCTCCCCTGCTTATACCACGGTAGAAGAGAGGGTTTTAAAGAAGAGGGGGGGCACATAATTCGGCGCAGATAATAACAGCGCTACTGGGTAAACATTAAATTGCTGTGTTTTTTCCTGGGTCATATAGCGCTGGGGTGTGTGCTGGCATACCCTCTCTCTGTCTCTCCAAAGGGCCTTGTGGGGGAATTATCTTCAGATGAGCATTCCCTGAGTGTGTGGTGTGTCGGTACGTGTGTGTCGACATGTCTGCGGTAAAAGGCTCTCCTAAGGAGGAGATGGAGCAAATGTGTGTGTGAGTGGTGTCTCCGTCGACAACGCCGACACCTGATTGGATATGTGAAATAAAGTGCTGAGGTAAATTTATTGCACAAAAGATTAGAGAACAGACAGTGAATCTACACAGGTCTGTCCCTATGTCGCGGAGACCTTCAGAGTCTCACAATGCTCACTATCCAAAATAATAGACACTGATATCGACAGTGTCGACTACGATAATGCAAAGTTACAGCCAAAACTGGCAGAAAAGTATTCAATATATCAGGGTTGGGGAACCTTTGGCCCTCCAGCTGATGTTGAACTACACATACCAGCATGCCTCGCTACAGTTTTGCTATTTGGTCAAGCTAAAACTGTTGCAGGGCATGCTGGGATGTGTAGTTTAACAACAGCTGGAGGGCCGAAGGTTCCCCATCCCTGCAATATATGATTATTGTAATAAAAGATGTTTTGCATATCACTGATGACTCATCTGTCCCTGACAAGAGGGTACACATGTTGAAGGGGAAGAAAGCTGAGGTAAATTTCCCTCCTCTCATGAAGAAAAAGAGCGGGAATCTCCAGACAAGAAGCTGCAGCTTCCCAAAAAGAATTCTCAGGGAGTATCCTTTCCCTACTAGGGCCAGGATACGATGGGAATCTTCCCCTAGGGTGGACAAAGCTCTGTCACGTTTACCCAAAAGGTAGCGCTGACTTAACAGCTATCCTCAGGGATCCTGCAGATAGCTTGCAGTAAAAGTACTTTGAAGTCCATTTACACACATTCTGGTACACTACTCAGACCGGCGATTGTGTCGGCATGGGTTTATAGCGCTGTAGCAGCGTGGACAGATACCTTATCAGCGGAGATTGAAACCCTAGATAAGGATACCATGTTATTGACCCTAGTATATATATATATATATATATATATATAAAAGATGCTGTCTTATATATATATAAAACATGCCCAAAGAGACATTGGTCTACTGGGTTCTAGAGTCAACGCTATGTCGATTTCTGCTAGAAGTGTCCTGTGGAACATGCAATGGACAGGTGATGCCGACTAAAAGAGGCATATGGAAGGTTTACCTTACAAGGCTGAGGAATTGTGTGGAGAAGGGCTCTCGGACCTGGTCTCCACAGCTATAGCTGGTAATTCTGATCTTTTGCCTTATATTCCCTCACAGCCTAAGAAAGCACGACATTATCAAATGCAGTCCTTTCGGTCGCAGAATAACAAGAAAGTACGAGGAGCATCTTTTCTTACCATAGGTAAGGGTACAGGGCACAGCTAGTTCCCAGGAACAGAAGTCCTCCCCGGCCTCTACTACATCCAACGCATGACGCTGGAGCTCCGCTAAGGGAGTCCGCCCCAGTGGGAGCACGTCTTCGACTCTTCAGCCACATCTGAGTTCACTCACAGGTGGTTCCCGGGGCAATAAAAAATTGTTTCTCAGGGTTACAAGCTGGAATTCGAAAGGTGCCTCCTCGCCGGTTTTTCCTTATCGGACCTACCGGCTTCTCCCCCAGAAAGTGAGATAATATTAAATACAATTCACACATTGTATCTCCAACAGGTGGTGCTCAAGGTTCCCCTCCTGCAACAAGGAAGGCGATATGACTCAACCTTGGCTGTAGTCCCGAAACCGTACGGTACGGTCAGACCTATTTTTAAAATTAAAATCTCTGAACCTATACGGGAAAAGATTAAAATTTAAAGGGGAATCGCCCAGAGCGATCATCGCCAGCCTGGAAGGGGGGGATTTGATGGTGTATCTAAACATAAAGGCTGCATACCTTCATGTTCCCATTTATCCACCCCTACAGGCGTACCTGACAATTGCGGTACAGGATTGTCATTACCAATTTCAGGGTAATTGGCGGAAATAATGGTGCTCCTACGCAAGCAAGGAGTCACAGTTTTCCCATACTTGGACGATCTCCTTATAAGGGCGAGATCAAAAGAGCAGTTGTTGAACAGCGTGTCACTTTCGCTGAAGGTGTCACAGCAACACGGCTGGATTCTCAATTTCCCGAGGTCACAGTTGGTTCCTATAACTCATCTGCCCTTCTTGGGTATGATTCTGGATACAGACCAGAAATGGGTTTACCTTCAGATAGAGAAGGCCCTGGAACTCATGACTCTAGTCAGGGACCTATTGAAACCAAGACAGGTGTCAGTGCATCACTGCACTCGAGTCCTGGGAAAAACATTCCCTTCAGCAGGTTCCATGCGAGGACTTTCCAATGGGACCTACTGGACAAGTGGTCCGGGTCACATCTACAGATTCATCAGTTGATCACCCTATCCCCCAGGGCCAGGGTATCTCTCCTGTGGTGGCTGCAGAGTGCTCACCTTCTAGAGGGCCGCAGATTCGGCATTCAGGACTAGATCCTGGTGACCACGGACGCGAGCCTCCGAGGCTGGGGAGCAGTCACACAGGGAAGAAATTTCCAAGGTCTTTGGTCAAGTCAAGAGACTTGTCTTCACATCAACATATTGGAACTAAGGGCCATATACAACGCCCTACGTGAAGCGGAGACCTTTCTTCGCGACCAACCGGTTCTAATTCAGTCAGACAACGTCACCGCAGTAGCTCATGTAAACCGCCAAGGCGGCACAAGGAGCAGAGTGGCGATGGCGAAAGCCACCAGAATCATGTAAGAGCACTGTCAACAGTGTTCATTCCGGAAGTGAACAACTGGGAAGCAGACTTCCTCACCAGACATACGTCCTGGAGAGTGGAGACTTCATCAGGAAGTCTTCGCACAGATTGCAGTTCGGTGGGGACTGCCACAGATAGACAGGATGTCGTCCCGCCTCAACAGAAAGCTGCAGAGTTATTGCGCCTGGTCAAGAGACCCTCAGGCAGTAGCGGTAGACGCCCTAGTAACACCGTGGGTGTTCCAGTCAGTCTATGTATTTCCTCCTCTTCCTCTCATACCCAAGGGTTGAGAATAATAGGAAAAAGGAGGAGTGAGAACAATCCTCATTGTTCCAGATTGGCCACGATCTGGTATCCGGATCTGCAGGAAATGCTTACAGAAAATCCGTGGCCTCATCCTCTAAGGCAGGACCTGTTGCAACAGGGCCCATGTCTGTTCCAAGACTTACCGCGGCTGCGTTTGACGGCATGGCGGTTGAACGCCGGATCCTAGCGGAAAAAGGCATTCCGGATGAGGTCATTCCTACGCTGATACAGGCTAGGAAGGACGTGACATCTTAACATTATCACCGTATATGGCGAAAATATATTTCTTGGTGTGAGGCCAGGAATGCTCCTACGGAAGAATTCCATCTGGGCCGTTTCCTTCATTTCCTACAAACTGGAGTGAATTTGGGCCTAAAACTTAGGCTCCATTAAGGTTCAGATTTCGGCCCTATCCATTTTCTTTCAAAAAGAGTTGGCATCTCTACCAGAAGTTCAGATGCTTGTAAAAGGAGTGCTGCGTATTCAGCCTCCTTTTGTGCCTCCGGTGGCACCTTGGGATCTTAACGTGGTGTTAAGTTTCCTAAAGTCACACTGGTTTGAACCACTTAAAACGGCGGAGTTAAAATATCTCACGTGGAAGGTGGTCATGTTATTAGCCTTGGCTTCGGCTATACGTGTGTCAGAATTAGCGGCTTTGTCACATAAAAGCCCCTATCTGGTTTTCCATATGGATAGAGCAGAATTGCGGACCCGTTCGCAATTTCTGCCGAAAGTGGTATCATCTTTTCATATGAACCAACCTATTGTAGTGCTTGTGGCTACACGTGACTTGGAGGATTCCAAGTTACTTGATGTGGTCAGGGCTTTGAAAATTTACGTGGTCAGAACGGCTAGAGTCAGGAAAACTGAAGCGCTGTTTGTCCTGTATGCATCCAACAAGATTGGTGCCCCTGCTTCAAAGCAAACTATTGCTCGCTGGATTTGTAACACGATTCAGCAAGCGCATTCTACGGCTGGATTGCCGTTACCAAAATCGGTCAAGGCCCATTCCACTAGGTAGATGGGCTCTTCTTGGGCGGCTGCCCGGGGGGGTCTCGGCACTACAGCTGTGTCGAGCTGCTACTTGGTCGGGTTCAAACACTTTTGCAAAATTCTATAGGTTTGATACCCTGGCTGAGGAGGACCTCATGTTTGCTCAATCGGTGCTGCAGAGTCATCCGCACTCTCCCGCCCGTTTGGGAGCTTTGGTATAATCCCCATGGTCCTTACGGAGTCCCCAGCATCCTCTAGGACGTTAGAGAAAATAAGATTTTACTTACCGGTAAATCTATTTCTCGTAGTCCGTAGAGGATGCTGGGCGCCCGTCCCAAGTGCAGACTTCTTCTGCAATACTTGTATATAGTTATTGCTTCAATAAGGGTTACGTTATAGTTGCATCGGTCTTGCACTGATGATATGTTGTTTTCATACTGTTAACTGGGTAGTTATCACAAGTTATACGGTGTGATTGGTGTGGCTGGTATGAATCTTGCCCTTGGATTAACAAAATCCTTTCCTTGTACTGTCCATCTCCTCTGGGCACAGTTTCTCTAACTGAGGTCTGGAGGAGGGGCATAGAGGGAGGAGCCAGTGCACACCAGGAACTAAATTATTTCTTAAAGTGCCCATGTCTCCTGCGGAGCCCGTCTATCCCCATGGTCCTTATGGAGTCCCCAGCATCCTCTACGGACTACGAGAAATAGATTTACCGGTAAGTAAAATCTTATTATATCTTTCTCCAGGGGCGTATCTTTCTCCATGGGCACCCCTGGCAAAGTAAGGGACTGGCGCCCCCCATATTTGAAATAGGGAAGGTGCATGTTCAAAAAAGGGACATGACCTTGTGGGAAAGGGGTATGACCATAAAATAGTTCCCCCAATTCAAATTACGCTACACAGTAGTAACCCGTATACACATTATACCCACACAGTAGCAGTCCCTTTACACATTATGCCCACACAGTAATTCTTATAACACTGAGGAGACTTCAGCAGTGCTTGGCCTGGCTGAGGAGGCAATGCCACCCAAGGCAAGGTAGTATAATAAAATAGTAGTGCAAAGAAGTGTAGCGCAGTGCACTACCCAGTGCTGCAGGTAAAAAAAAACTTAGTGGTACTGTGTGTGGGCGTCGAAGGCGCATGCACGCCAAAAAAATGGGTGTGGCCATGCCACGTGGGGCGTGGCCAATGAAAATGGGGGCGTGATACACATATGACCCCAATATTGCAGTGCCATATACACATATGCCCACAATAGTGCCAGATACACATATGCCACCACAGTGCCAGATACACATATGCCCCCACAGTGCCAGATACACACATGCCCCACAGTGCCAGATACACATATGCCCCCGCAGTGCTAGATATGTCCCCACAGTGCCAGATACACATATGACCCCACAGTGCAAGATATGCCCCCACAGTGCTAGATATGCCCCCACAGTGCCATATACACATATGCCCCCACAGTGCCAGATATGCCCCCGCATTGCCAGATACACATGCCCCCACGGTGCCAGATATGCCCTTATAGTGCCAGATATGCCTCCATGGAGCCAGATACACATATGCCTCCACAGTGCCAGATAAACCCCCACAGTCATATAGTCATAATCCCCATGCCCCTCCCAGCACATAGCCATAGTCCCCTCCCAGTATATAGCCATAGCCCCCCCTCCCCAAGCAATAGCCATAGTCCCCCCAGCACATAGCCGTAGTCACCACCTCTCCCAACACAGTTATACAGTAGTCCCCACCCCACTCCCATCACATGACAATAGTTCCCTGCTAGCATATATAGCCATAGACCCCCTCCCTGCACATAGCCCCTCACCTCCCCAAGCACATAGCCATAGACCCCATCCCCCTCCCAGCACATAGCTGTAGTCCGCCCTGAGCACATAGTAGTAGTCTCCCCCACTCCCAGCACATACATAGCCTCCCCACACAACACATAGCCCTAGTCCCCACCCCACAATATCCGAGCAGATAGCCGTAGTGTCTGGCAATACCTGCTGTGCCGAGCTGCCTGGGATGGAGGGCGGAGGATCGCTCAGCAGGCAGGAGCTGGCGCCGCTGTCAGGCACCGCACCAAACTACATGAAAAAACTGAAAATAAACTACAGCTCCCAGCAGCCCTTGCCGCCAGGAGCTCCCGACAGCAAGGGTTGCTGGAAATTGTAGTTTATTTCAGTTTCTTCCCTGTAGTGCATTGCGGTGCCAGACACCAGCGCCAGCTCCTGCCTGCTGAGCGATGCTCCGCCCTCCATCCCATTCAATGCACAGGCAGCTCGGCACAGCAGGTATAGCCAGACACTACGGCTTAAGGGATTCCACCCATTGGCTGAGGGTGGCACCTTCGGGCGGCACCCCATGCTCGGCTGGTGCCCCTGGCGAGTACCATCCTGGCCAATGGGTAGATACGCCCCTGTCTTTCTCTTACTACTTTCTTACTACTTTCTCCTGCTCCACTTAAATTCTTCACAAACCCATACAGTGAAAGAGAAAGTGCCAGCTGTCTGTGTCTAAGATGTCCACTGAATGGTGCTTTCTTTAACCACTTGCCTGGCATGGTCGCATCAGATGCGACCTTACCAGCAAGTGCTTTCTCTAACCTGGTCGCACAGGATGTGACCAGGCAGATAAACAGTTTTAGGAGCGTCAGGGAAGGGAAACTTATAAATGAATATGAAATTAATAGCTTCTAATCCACAGTGGTCTGTTTCTATTATATCTATTGAATGGTGCCTTCAAGCTTCTGATCCACAGTGGATTGTGTTGGAATATGTGAGTAGAACTGGCGGTGATATGGCAATGTGTAGGTACATAACAGCATATGCTTTGAGGCAAAAGACTGGCCACTACTCAACTAGTGGGATGATTTATTCAGCAGTAATGTTATTTATACAGCCACAGATATCTTTATACAGACTCTTATCCTGGAGCAGAGCATGCAGGCCACCAACTGGCAACCGTATCAGTGTAGCAGTACAGGGTGCAAGCGGTAGCAGCATCTCTAAAGGTGTCACAGGGTCTCACTGAGCTAAGTGGAAGATGGCCGTCTTCCACTGTGGTGCTCTAACAGTGACAAGATGGCACCACACAAGATTTGGCAGCCATCTTGGTTAGAGAATGAAGCCTCCCTAAAGGAACCAATATGGAATCTGCACAGTAGCACTCTCCAGCTTCAACAGTTTAGACAGAACCAGCCACCATGTAGATCATGCTATTATTTCTAATTATTTCTAATACGAAGTGGATCAATGGTGTATTATGTTAGATATCAAAACCACCCATAAGTAAATGCAAACAATCATAAATTAAAACTGCTGTCATTCAACGGTCGTTTCCTGTGTGTTCTAAACCACACCAAACTTTCCATTTAGAAAAATTAGGGGCAGATGTATTAAACTGGAGAAGGCATAAGGAAGTGATAAACCAGTGATAAATGCAAGGTGATAACCACACCAGCCAATCAGCTCCCATATGTAAATTAACAGTTAGGAGTAGAGATGAGCGGGTTCGGTTCCTCTGAATCCGAACCCGCTCGAACTTCATGTTTTTTTTCACGGGTCCGAGCGACTCGGATCTTCCCGCCTTGCTCGGTTAACCCGAGCGCGCCCGAACGTCATCATCCCGCTGTCAGATTCTCGCGAGGCTCGGATTCTATCGCGAGACTCGGATTCTATATAAGGAGCCGCGCGTCGCCGCCATTTTCACACGTGCATTGAGAGTCATGGGGAGAGGACGTGGCTGGCGTCCTCTCCGTTTAGAGAAGAGAGAGACACAGTAGAGACGAGAGAGACACAGTAGTAGTAATTTTGGGGAGCATTATTAGGAGGAGTACTACTATACTACTATACTACTTGCTGAAGTGATATAGATTAGGTAGTGTGACTGTAAGTGTATTGTATTATCTGACTTGTGGGGGAGACACTGACAGTGGGGAGCAGTTAGAGTCTGAGAGCAGGACTCAGGAGTACATATAACGTACAGTGCACACTTTTGCTGCCAGAGTCAGTGCCACACTGCCATTGTTGTGACCACACTGACCACCAGTATAATAATATATTTTGTGATTGTCTGCTTAGGACTCGGAGTACTAGTTGCAAGTTGCAACGTGACCTGACCACCAGTTTAATAATCAATCACCACCAGTTTAATATATATATATAATTGTATATAATATATATATATATATATATATATATATATATATATATATATATAATATTGTATACCACCTACCCGTGTTTTTTTTTTTTCATTCTTCTTTATACATACTACTATAGTAGCTTACTGTAGCAGTCTGCGGTGCTGCTGACCTGACAGTGTCCAGCAGGTCCGTCATCAGTCATTACATAATAAATATATATAGTACCTGTCCGGCTGCAGTACTAGTGATATTATATTGATTTCATCTCATTATCAATCATTTATCATCCAGTCTAGACTCTATATTAGCAGCAGACACAGTACGTTAGTCCACGGCTGTAGCTACCTCTGTGTCGGCACTCGGCAGTCCATCCATAATTGTATACCACCTACCCGTGTTTTTTTTTTTTCTTTCTTCTTTGTACATACTACTATAGTATAGTAGCTTACTGTAGCAGTCTGCGGTGCTGCTGAGCTGACAGTGTCCAGCAGGTCCGTCATCAGTCATCATTACCTAATAAATATATTATCTACCTGTCCGGCTGCAGTACTAGTGATATTATATATACATACATATATATATATTGATTTCATCTCATTATCATCCAGTCTATATTAGCAGCAGACACAGTACGGTAGTCCACGGCTGTAGCTACCTCTGTGTCGGCACTCGGCAGTCCATCCATAATTGTATACCACCTACCCGTGGTTTTTTTTTCTTCTTTCTTCTTTGTACATACTACTATAGTATAGTAGCTTACTGTAGCAGTCTGCGGTGCTGCTGAGCTGACAGTGTCCAGCAGGTCCGTCATCAGTCATCATTACCTAATAAATATATTATCTACCTGTCCGGCTGCAGTACTAGTGATATTATATATACATACATATATATATTGATTTCATCTCATTATCATCCAGTCTATATTAGCAGCAGACACAGTACGGTAGTCCACGGCTGTAGCTACCTCTGTGTCGGCACTCGGCAGTCCATCCATAATTGTATACCACCTATCCGTGTTTTTTTTTTTCTTTCTTCTTTGTACATACTACTATAGTATAGTAGCTTACTGTAGCAGTCTGCGGTGCTGCTGAGCTGACAGTGTCCAGCAGGTCCGTCATCAGTCATCATTACCTAATAAATATATTACCGGTATTTACCTGTCCGGCTGCAGTACTAGTGATATTATATATACATACATATATATATTGATTTCATATCATTATCATCCAGTCTATATTAGCAGCAGACACAGTACGGTAGTCCACGGCTGTAGCTACCTCTGTGTCGGCACTTGGCAGTCCATCCATAATTGTATACCACCTACCCGTATTTTTTTTTCTTTCTTCTATGTACATACTACTATAGTATAGTAGCTTACTGTAGCAGTCTGCGGTGCTGCTGAGCTGACAGTGTCCAGCAGGTCCGTCATCAGTCATCATTACCTAATAAATATATTATCTACCTGTCCGGCTGCAGTACTAGTGATATTATATATACATACATATATATATTTATTTCATATCATTATCATCCAGTCTATATTAGCAGCAGACACAGTACGGTAGTCCACGGCTGTAGCTACCTCTGTGTCGGCACTCGGCAGTCCATCCATAATTGTATACCACCTACCCGTGGTTTTTTTTTTCTTTCTTCTTTGTACATACTACTATAGTATAGTAGCTTACTGTAGCAGTCTGCAGTGCCGCTGAGCTGACAGTGTCCAGCAGGTCCGTCATCAGTCATCATTACCTAATAAATATATTATCTACCTGTCAGGCTGCAGTACTAGTGATATTATATATACATACATATATATATATTGATTTCATATCATTATCATCCAGTCTATATTAGCAGCAGACACAGTACGGTAGTCCACGGCTGTAGCTACCTCTGTGTCGGCACTCGGCAGTCCATCCATAATTGTATACCACCTACCCGTGGTTTTTTTTTTTTCTTTCTTCTTTGTACATACTACTATAGTATAGTAGCTTACTGTAGCAGTCTGCGGTGCTGCTGAGCTGACAGTGTCCAACAGGTCCGTCATCAGTCATCATTACCTAATAAATATATTATCTACCTGTCCGGCTGCAGTACTAGTGATATTATATATACATACATATATATATTGATTTCATATCATTATCATCCAGTCTATATTAGCAGCAGACACAGTACGGTAGTCCACGGCTGTAGCTACCTCTGTGTCGGCACTCGGCAGTCCATCCATAATTGTATACCACCTACCCGTGGTTTTTTTTTTCTTTCTTCTTTGTACATACTACTATAGTATAGTAGCTTACTGTAGCAGTCTGCGGTGCTGCTGAGCTGACAGTGTCCAGCAGGTCCGTCATCAGTCATCATTACCTAATAAATATATTATCTACCTGTCCGGCTGCAGTACTAGTGATATTATATATACATACATATATATATTGATTTCATATCATTATCATCCAGTCTATATTAGCAGCAGACACAGTACGGTAGTCCACGGCTGTAGCTACCTCTGTGTCGGCACTCGGCAGTCCATCCATAAGTATACTAGTATCCATCCATCTCCATTGTTTACCTGAGGTGCCTTTTAGTTGTGCCTATTAAAATATGGAGAACAAAAATGTTGAGGTTCCAAAATTAGGGAAAGATCAAGATCCACTTCCACCTCGTGCTGAAGCTGCTGCCACTAGTCATGGCCGAGACGATGAAATGCCAGCAACGTCGTCTGCCAAGGCCGATGCCCAATGTCATAGTACAGAGCATGTCAAATCCAAAACACCAAATATCAGTAAAAAAAGGACTCCAAAACCTAAAATAAAATTGTCGGAGGAGAAGCGTAAACTTACCAATATGCCATTTACCACACGGAGTGGCAAGGAACGGCTGAGGCCCTGGCCTATGTTCATGGCTAGTGGTTCAGCTTCACATGAGGATGGAAGCACTCAGCCTCTCGCTAGAAAAATGAAAAGACTCAAGCTGGCAAAAGCAGTAGCACCGCAAAGAACTGTGCGTTCTTCGAAATCCCAAATCCACAAGGAGAGTCCGACTCCAATTGTGTCGGTTGCGATGCCTGACCTTCCCAACACTGGACGTGAAGAGCATGCGCCTTCCACCATTTGCACGCCCCCTGCAAGTGCTGGAAGGAGCACCCGCAGTCCAGTTCCTGATAGTCAGATTGAAGATGTCAGTGTTGAAGTACACCAGGATGAGGAGGATATGGGTGTTGCTGGCGCTGGGGAGGAAATTGACCAGGAAGATTCTGATGGTGAGGTGGTTTGTTTAAGTCAGGCACCCGGGGAGACACCTGTTGTCCGTGGGAGGAATATGGCCACTGACATGCCTGGTGAAAATACCAAAAAAATCAGCTCTTCGGTGTGGAAGTATTTCAACAGAAATGCGGACAACAGGTGTCAAGCCGTGTGTTGCCTTTGTCAAGCTGTAATAAGTAGGGGTAAGGACGTTAACCACCTCGGAACATCCTCCCTTATACGTCACCTGCAGCGCATTCATAATAAGTCAGTGACAAGTTCAAAAACTTTGGGTGACAGCGGAAGCAGTCCACTGACCAGTAAATACCTTCCTCTTGTAACCAAGCTCACGCAAACCACCCCACCAACTCCCTCAGTGTCAATTTCCTCCTTCCCCAGGAATGCCAATAGTCCTGCAGGCCATGTCACTGGCAATTCTGACGATTCCTCTCCTGCCTGGGATTCCTCCGATGCATCCTTGCGTGTAACGCCTACTGCTGCTGGCGCTGCTGTTGTTGCTGCTGGGAGTCGATGGTCAGGGGAAGTCGTAAGACCACTTTTACTACTTCCACCAAGCAATTGACTGTCCAACAGTCCTTTGCGAGGAAGATGAAATATCACAGCAGTCATCCTACTGCAAAGCGGATAACTGAGGCCTTGGCATCCTGGGTGGTGAGAAACGTGGTTCCGGTATCCATCATTACTGCAGAGCCAACTAGAGACTTGTTGGAGGTACTGTGTCCCCGGTACCAAATACCTTCTAGGTTCCATTTCTCTAGGCAGGCGATACCGAAAATGTACACAGACCTCAGAAAAAGAGTCACCAGTGTCCTAAAAAATGCAGCTGTACCCAATGTCCACTTAACCACGGACATGTGGACAAGTGGAGCAGGGCAGGGTCAGGACTATATGACTGTGACAGCCCACTAGGTAGATGTATGGACTCCCGCCGCAAGAACAGCAGCGGCGGCACCAGAAGCAGCATCTCGCAAACGCCAACTCTTTCCTAGGCAGGCTACGCTTTGTATCACCGCTTTCCAGAATACGCACACAGCTGAAAACCTCTTACGGCAACTGAGGAAGATCATCGCGGAATGGCTTACCCCAATTGGACTCTCCTGTGGATTTGTGGCATCGGACAATGCCAGCAATATTATGTGTGCATTAAATATGGGCAAATTCCAGCACGTCCCATGTTTTGCACATACCTTGAATTTGGTGGTGCAGAATTATTTAAAAAACGACAGGGGCGTGCAAGAGATGCTGTCGGTGGCCAGAAGAATTGCGGGACACTTTCGGCGTACAGGCACCATGTACAGAAGACTGGAGCACCACCAAAAACTACTGAACCTGCCCTGCCATCATCTGAAGCAAGAAGTGGTAACGAGGTGGAATTCAACCCTCTATATGCTTCAGAGGTTGGAGGAGCAGCAAAAGGCCATTCAAGCCTATACAATTGAGCACGATATAGGAGGTGGAATGCACCTGTCTCAAGCGCAGTGGAGAATGATTTCAACGTTGTGCAAGGTTCTGATGCCCTTTGAACTTGCCACACGTGAAGTCAGTTCAGACACTGCCAGCCTGAGTCAGGTCATTCCCCTCATCAGGCTTTTGCAGAAGAAGCTGGAGACATTGAAGGAGGAGCTAACACGGAGCGATTCCGCTAGGCATGTGGGACTTGTGGATGGAGCCCTTAATTCGCTTAACAAGGATTCACGGGTGGTCAATCTGTTGAAATCAGAGCACTACATTTTGGCCACCGTGCTCGATCCTAGATTTAAAGCCTACCTTGGATCTCTCTTTCCGGCAGACACAAGTCTGCTGGGGTTGAAAGACCTGCTGGTGAGAAAATTGTCAAGTCAAGCGGAACGCGACCTGTCAACATCTCCTCCTTCACATTCTCCCGCAACTGGGGGTGCGAGGAAAAGGCTCAGAATTCCGAGCCCACCCGCTGGCGGTGATGCAGGGCAGTCTGGAGCGACTGCTGATGCTGACATCTGGTCCGGACTGAAGGACCTGACAACGATTACGGACATGTCGTCTACTGTCACTGCATATGATTCTCTCAACATTGAAAGAATGGTGGAGGATTATATGAGTGACCGCATCCAAGTAGGCACGTCACACAGTCCGTACTTATACTGGCAGGAAAAAGAGGCAATTTGGAGGCCCTTGCACAAACTGGCTTTATTCTACCTAAGTTGCCCTCCCACAAGTGTGTACTCCGAAAGAGTGTTTAGTGCCGCCGCTCACCTTGTCAGCAATCGGCGTACGAGGTTACATCCAGAAAATGTGAAGAAGATGATGTTCATTGAAATGAATTATAATCAATTCCTCCGTGGAGACATTGACCAGCAGCAATTGCCTCCACAAAGTACACAGGGAGCTGAGATGGTGGATTCCAGTGGGGACGAATTGATAATCTGTGAGGAGGGGGATGTACACGGTGATATATCGGAGGATGATGATGAGGTGGACATCTTGCCTCTGTAGAGCCAGTTTGTGCAAGGAGAGATTAATTGCTTCTTTTTTGGTGGGGGTCCAAACCAACCCGTCATTTCAGTCACAGTCGTGTGGCAGACCCTGTCACTGAAATGATGGGTTGGTTAAAGTGTGCATGTCCTGTTTATACAACATAAGGGTGGGTGGGAGGGCCCAAGGACAATTCCATCTTGCACCTCTTTTTTCTTTAATTTTTCTTTGCGTCATGTGCTGTTTGTGGAATGTTTTTTGGAAGGGCCATCCTGCGTGACACTGCAGTGCCACTCCTAGATGGGCCCGGTGTTTGTGTCGGCCACTAGGGTCGCTTATCTTACTCACACAGCTACCTCATTGCGCCTCTTTTTTTCTTTGCGTCATGTGCTGTTTGGGGAGGGTTTTTTGGAAGGGCCATCCTGCGTGACACTGCAGTGCCACTCCTAGATGGGCCCGGTGTTTGTGTCGGCCACTAGGGTCGCTTATCTTACTCACACAGCTACCTCATTGCGCCTCTTTTTTTCTTTGCGTCATGTGCTGTTTGGGGAGTGTTTTTTGGAAGGGCCATCCTGCGTGACACTGCAGTGCCACTCCTAGATGGGCCCGGTGTTTGTGTCGGCCACTAGGGTCGCTTATCTTACTCACACAGCTACCTCATTGCGCCTCTTTTTTTCTTTGCGTCATGTGCTGTTTGGGGAGGGTTTTTTGGAAGGGACATCCTGCGTGACACTGCAGTGCCACTCCTAGATGGGCCCGGTGTTTGTGTCGGCCACTAGGGTCGCTTATCTTACTCACACAGCTACCTCATTGCGCCTCTTTTTTTCTTTGCGTCATGTGCTGTTTGGGGAGGGTTTTTTGGAAGGGACATCCTGCGTGACACTGCAGTGCCACTCCTAGATGGGCCCGGTGTTTGTGTCGGCCACTAGGGTCGCTTATCTTACTCACACAGCTACCTCATTGCGCCTCTTTTTTTCTTTGCGTCATGTGCTGTTTGGGGAGGGTTTTTTGGAAGGGACATCCTGCGTGACACTGCAGTGACACTCCTAGATGGGCCCGGTGTTTGTGTCGGCCACTAGGGTCGCTTATCTTACTCACACAGCTACCTCATTGCGCCTCTTTTTTTCTTTGCGTCATGTGCTGTTTGGGGAGGGTTTTTTGGAAGGGACATCCTGCGTGACACTGCAGTGCCACTCCTAGATGGGCCCGGTGTTTGTGTCGGCCACTAGGGTCGCTTATCTTACTCACACAGCTACCTCATTGCGCCTCTTTTTTTCTTTGCGTCATGTGCTGTTTGGGGAGGGTTTTTTGGAAGGGACATCCTGCGTGACACTGCAGTGCCACTCCTAGATGGGCCCGGTGTTTGTGTCGGCCACTAGGGTCGCTTAGCTTAGTCATCCAGCGACCT
Organism: Pseudophryne corroboree; assembly: GCF_028390025.1. Classification (NCBI taxonomy): domain Eukaryota; kingdom Metazoa; phylum Chordata; class Amphibia; order Anura; family Myobatrachidae; genus Pseudophryne; species Pseudophryne corroboree. The sequence continues at coordinate 405,535,160 of NC_086452.1, forward strand.
AGGTGCAAATTTTAGGACTAAAAATAATATTGTGAGGTGTGAGGTATTCAGAATAGACTGAAAATGAGTGTAAATTATGGTTTTTGAGGTTAATAATACTTTGGGATCAAAATGACCCCCAAATTCTATGATTTAAGCTGTCTTTTAGTGTTTTTAAAAAAAAACACCCGAATCCAAAACACACCCGAATCCGACAAAAAAAATTCGGTGAGGTTTTGCCAAAACGCGGTCGAACCCAAAACACGGCCGCGGAACCGAACCCAAAACCAAAACACAAAACCCGAAAAATTTCAAGTGCACATCTCTAGTTAGGAGCTGATTGGCTGGTGCATTATCACCTTGCACTTAACACTGTTTTATCACTGGTTTATTACTTCCTTATGCCTTCTCCAGGTTAATACATTTACCCCTTAGTCCCTTTATGTCTTAAAAGAAGTTACAGGACATTTTAAATTTCTACATTAAAGATGACTAAATAATCCTCGTATACACTTTTTTTTTATTTATATATAATTGATATTATTCATTATAAAGATTATTATACCAGCAAAAACAAGTAGTAGCATACTGTATATCAGACATATCTATAAACAATTTAAAATGTAAGATGGATCCTAACACTGTACGCAGAACTACTGGCAGTCATTGGCAGTGGCATAGCCAGCTTTTAAAATGAGGGGGAGCGAACATGATAAAATAGGCTCCCCACATCCAGGTGTTTCCCATACACAACGTATAATGCCCATCAGACCCTCCACATGCCCCTTATATAGCATCTTACAGTGCATCTCCATATGCTGCTTAAATAGTCCCCAGACAGGACAGTTCCATCGTCAACTATGGTCGCACATGTGCATAGAGCACAAACCAGGAATGAGGCGTTGCACCATCTCCTATATCATATTCATACACTTGTGAGCAATTAGTAATATTGTGATATGAGTGCTCATTCAGTCATACCACCTATATTTAAAACTCACATTCCTTAGTAATGTCTTACCTAGGACTTGAACACAGAACCTCACACATTGCAGTCAGACACCTTAAACATAGAGCTCCTGCATAGGAAGCCTGGTAACTCTAACTATGGTGGTCATTCCGAGTTGATCGCTCGCTAGCTGTTTTTAGCAGCCGTGCAAAGGCTATGCCGCTTCCACTGGGAGTGTTTTTTAGCTTAGCTGAAGTGCGAACGAAAGATTCGCAGAGCAGCTACAAAGTTTTTTTGTGCAGTTCTAGAGTAGCTCAATACCTACTCAGCGCTTGCGATGACTTCAGACTGTTCAGTTCCTGTTTTGATGTCACAAACACAACCTGCGTTCGCTCAGCCACGCCTGCATTTTTCCTGGCACGCCTGCGTTTTTTCAAGCACTCCCTTAAAACGGTCAGTTGACACCCAGTAACGCCCACTTCCTGTCAATCACTCTGCGGCCAGCAGTGCGACTGAAAAGCTTTGCTAGACCTTGTGTGAAACTACATAGTTCGTTGTAATAGTACGTCGCGTGTGCGCATTGCGCCGCATGCGCAGAAGTGCCGTTTTTTTTCCTCATCGCTGCACAGCGAACGAATGCAGCTAGCGATCAACTCAGAATGACCACCTATATGAAGTTAGTTGTAATGGTCAGTATAAATCCACTGCAGCTAAGCAGATCTACTATATGTACAGTGTGTCTGCAGGGGATTAGAAGTATGGCATAGATAGGCTTTGAGTATATCCAATGGTTTTTATATTGACCATTACAGCTAGTAGAAAAACAAGGAAACCCCATATAATAGGTGCTCCGGTATACTCGCCACAGCTGTAGGGAGGGACGTCCATAGCAATAATATATAAGAAAAGAGACACAGCGCTAGATTTTGAGAGTAAATACAGTAAATATATATAAAGGCATTCAATAATAAACAAAAAAATAACTAAATGGCAAGCTAGAAATACTAAAGGATCAACAGGAGTTAATAAAATATGTAAAACTTTAAAAAAAAAGTTAGATCTACAGTATATTATATAAACTGTAGCAACACGTAAAAGCGGCAATTTATACTATTCCAGGAAATGTGCAGCCTAATGCAATAGTGAGGAGAGAAAAATCCCTGTGTAGTTATCAGAAAATCGCAGGCTGAAGAGCTTGATAAAACTGATTGGATGAAAGGAACTGACAGTTTTAATGCACATAGATGTTATCCAGCAATAATTGAGGGAAGTGTTACCAGTTCCTGACAAGTGGGAGTCTGTTTAGCAAAGAGGATCGTTGCAGAAGTTTGATGGTCTCCTTACAGTCTTGATAAGCAGCCGGTCATGTAGTATATATCTTGAAAAGAGATGGTAGTATAGGTGCAAGATGGAGATTTGGAATTCTGTGAGCAGTAGTCTGAAAACATATTTAAGACAACTTCAACTAGTTTTGTATAGTTAGAATTTACAGGCTTCTAACACAAGAGTAATATTAGAGATGAGCGGGTTCGGTTCCTCGGAATCCGAACCCGCCCGAACTTCATGTTTTTTTACACGGGTCCGAGCGACTCGGATCTTCCCGCCTTGCTCGGTTAACCCGAGCGCGCCCGAACATCATCATCCCGCTGTCGGATTCTCGCGAGGCTCGGATTCTATCGCGAGACTCGGATTCTATATAAGGAGCCGCGCATCGCCGCAATTTTCACACGTGCATTGAGATTCATAGGGAGAGGACGTGGCTGGCATCCTCTCCGTTTTAGAGAAGAGAGTGAGACTAGAGTAGAGAGAGACACAGTAGTAATTTTGGGGAGCATTAGGAGGAGTACTACTACTTGCTGAAGTGATAGATAGATAGTGTGACTGTATAATGTATATCTGACTTGTGGGGGAGACACTGACAGTGGGGAGCAGTTAGAGTCTGAGAGCAGGACTCAGGAGTACATATAACGTACAGTGCACACTTTTGCTGCCAGAGTGCCACACTGCCATTGTGACCACACTGACCACCAGTATAATATATATTGTGATTGTCTGCTTAGGAGTAATACTTGCAAGTTGCTGATAGTGTGACCAGTGACCTGACCACCAGTTTAATAATCACCACCAGTTTAATATATATATATATATATATATATATAATTGTATATAATATATATATAATATTGTATACCACCTACCCGTGGTTTTTTTTTTCTTCTTTATACATACTACTATAGTAGCTTACTGTAGCAGTCTGCGGTGCTGCTGAGCTGACAGTGTCCAGCAGGTCCGTCATCAGTCATTACATAATAAATATATATACCTGTCCGGCTGCAGTACTAGTGATATTATATATATATATATATTGATTTCATCTCATTATCATCCAGTCTATATTAGCAGCAGACACAGTACGGTAGTCCACGGCTGTAGCTACCTCTGTGTCGGCAGTCGCTCGTCCATCCATAATTGTATACCACCTACCCGTGGTTTTTTTTTTTCTTTCTTCTTTATACATACTACTATAGTAGCTTACTGTAGCAGTCTGCGGTGCTGCTGAGCTGACAGTGTCCAGCAGGTCCGTCATCAGTCATTACATAATAAATATATCTACCTGTCCGGCTGCAGTACTAGTGTGATATTATATATATATATATATATATTGATTTCATCTCATTATCATCCAGTCTATATTAGCAGCAGACAGTACGGTAGTCCACGGCTGTCGCTACCTCTGTGTCGGCAGTCGCTCGTCCATCCATAATTGTATACCACCTACCCGTGTTTTTTTTTTTTTTTCTTTCTTCTTTATACATACTACTATAGTAGCTTACTGTAGCAGTCTGCGGTGCTGCTGAGCTGACAGTGTCCAGCAGGTCCGTCATCAGTCATTACATAATAAATATATATACCTGTCCGGCTGCAGTACTAGTGATATTATATATATATATAAATATATATATATATATATATTGATTTCATCTCATTATCATCCAGTCTATATTAGCAGCAGACACAGTATGGTAGTCCACGGCTGTAGCTACCTCTGTGTCGGCAGTCGCTCGTCCATCCATAATTGTATACCACCTACCCGTGGTTTTTTTTTTTCTTTCTTCTTTATACATACTACTATAGTAGCTTACTGTAGCAGTCTGCGGTGCTGCTGAGCTGACAGTGTCCAGCAGGTCCGTCATCAGTCATTACATAATAAATATATCTACCTGTCCGGCTGCAGTACTAGTGTGATATTATATATATATATATATATATATATATATATATATAGATTTCATCTCATTATCATCCAGTCTATATTAGCAGCAGACACAGTACGGTAGTCCACGGCTGTAGCTACCTCTGTGTCGGCAGTCGCTCGTCCATCCATAATTGTATACCACCTACCCGTGGTTTTTTTTTTTCTTTCTTCTTTATACATACTACTATAGTAGCTTACTGTAGCAGTCTGCGGTGCTGCTGAGCTGACAGTGTCCAGCAGGTCCGTCATCAGTCATTACATAATAAATATATCTACCTGTCCGGCTGCAGTACTAGTGTGATATTATATATATATATATATTGATTTCATCTCATTATCATCCAGTCTATATTAGCAGCAGACACAGTACGGTAGTCCACGGCTGTAGCTACCTCTGTGTCGGCAGTCGCTCGTCCATCCATAATTGTATACCACCTACCCGTGTTTTTTTTTTTTTTCTTTCTTCTTTATACATACTACTATAGTAGCTTACTGTAGCAGTCTGCGGTGCTGCTGAGCTGACAGTATCCAGCAGGTCCGTCATCAGTCATTACATAATAAATATATCTACCTGTCCGGCTGCAGTACTAGTGTGATATTATATATATATATATTGATTTCATCTCATTATCATCCAGTCTATATTAGCAGCAGACACAGTACGGTAGTCCACGGCTGTAGCTACCTCTGTGTCGGCAGTCGCTCGTCCATCCATAAGTATACTAGTATCCATCCATCTCCATTGTTTACCTGAGGTGCCTTTTAGTTGTGCCTATTAAAATATGGAGAACAAAAATGTTGAGGTTCCAAAATTAGGGAAAGATCAAGATCCACTTCCACCTCGTGCTGAAGCTGCTGCCACTAGTCATGGCCGAGACGATGAAATGCCAGCAACGTCGTCTGCCAAGGCCGATGCCCAATGTCATAGTACAGAGCATGTAAAATCCAAAACACCAAATATCAGTAAAAAAAGGACTCCAAAATCTAAAATAAAATTGTCGGAGGAGAAGCGTAAACTTGCCAATATGCCATTTACCACACGGAGTGGCAAGGAACGGCTGAGGACCTGGCCTATGTTTATGGCTAGTGGTTCAGCTTCACATGAGGATGGAAGCACTCAGCCTCTCGCTAGAAAAATGAAAAGACTCAAGCTGGCAAAAGCACCGCAAAGAACTGTGCGTTCTTCGAAATCCCAAATCCACAAGGAGAGTCCAATTGTGTCGGTTGCGATGCCTGACCTTCCCAACACTGGACGTGAAGAGCAAGCGCCTTCCACCATTTGCACGCCCCCTGCAAGTGTTGGAAGGAGCACCCGCAGTCCAGTTCCTGATAGTCAGATTGAAGATGTCAGTGTTGAAGTACACCAGGATGAGGAGGATATGGGTGTTGCTGGCGCTGGGGAGGAAATTGACAAGGAGGATTCTGATGGTGAGGTGGTTTGTTTAAGTCAGGCACCCGGGGAGACACCTGTTGTCCGTGGGAGGAATATGGCCGTTGACATGCCTGGTGAAAATACCAAAAAAATCAGCTCTTCGGTGTGGAAGTATTTCAACAGAAATGCGGACAACATTTGTCAAGCCGTGTGTTGCCTTTGTCAAGCTGTAATAAGTAGGGGTAAGGACGTTAACCACCTCGGAACATCCTCCCTTATACGTCACCTGCAGCGCATTCATAATAAGTCAGTGACAAGTTCAAAAACTTTGGGCGACAGCGGAAGCAGTCCACTGACCAGTAAATCCCTTCCTCTTGTAACCAAGCTCACGCAAACCACCCCACCAACTCCCTCAGTGTCAATTTCCTCCTTCCCCAGGAATGCCAATAGTCCTGCAGGCCATGTCACTGGCAATTCTGACGATTCCTCTCCTGCCTGGGATTCCTCCGATGCATCCTTGCGTGTAACGCCTACTGCTGCTGGCGCTGCTGTTGTTGCTGCTGGGAGTCGATGGTCATCCCAGAGGGGAAATCGTAAGACCACTTTTACTACTTCCACCAAGCAATTGACTGTCCAACAGTCCTTTGCGAGGAAGATGAAATATCAAAGCAGTCATCCTGCTGCAAAGCGGATAACTGAGGCCTTGGCATCCTGGGTGGTGAGAAACGTGGTTCCGGTATCCATCATTACTGCAGAGCCAACTAGAGACTTGTTGGAGGTACTGTGTCCCCGGTACCAAATACCATCTAGGTTCCATTTCTCTAGGCAGGCGATACCGAAAATGTACACAGACCTCAGAAAAAGAGTCACCAGTGTCCTAAAAAATGCAGCTGTACCCAATGTCCACTTAACCACGGACATGTGGACAAGTGGAGCAGGGCAGGGTCAGGACTATATGACTGTGACAGCCCACTGGGTAGATGTATGGACTCCCGCCGCAAGAACAGCAGCGGCGGCACCAGTAGCAGCATCTCGCAAACGCCAACTCTTTCCTAGGCAGGCTACGCTTTGTATCACCGGTTTCCAGAATACGCACACAGCTGAAAACCTCTTACGGCAACTGAGGAAGATCATCGCGGAATGGCTTACCCCAATTGGACTCTCCTGTGGATTTGTGGCATCGGACAATGCCAGCAATATTGTGTGTGCATTAAATATGGGCAAATTCCAGCACGTCCCATGTTTTGCACATACCTTGAATTTGGTGGTGCAGAATTTTTAAAAAAATGACAGGGGCGTGCAAGAGATGCTGCCGGTGGCCAGAAGAATTGCGGGACACTTTCGGCGTACAGGCACCACGTACAGAAGACTGGAGCAACACCAAAAACGCCTGAACCTGCCCTGCCATCATCTGAAGCAAGAAGTGGTAACGAGGTGGAATTCAACCCTATATATGCTTCAGAGGTTGGAGGAGCAGCAAAAGGCCATTCAAGCCTATACAATTCAGCACGATATAGGAGGTGGAATGCACCTGTCTCAAGCGCAGTGGAGAATGATTTCAACGTTGTGCAAGGTTCTGCTGCCCTTTGAACTTGCCACACGTGAAGTCAGTTCAGACACTGCCAGCCTGAGTCAGGTCATTCCTCTCATCAGGCTTTTGCAGAAGAAGCTGGAGACATTGAAGGAGGAGCTAACACGGAGCGATTCCGCTAGGCATGTGGGACTTGTGGATGGAGCACTTAATTCGCTTAACAAGGATTCACGGGTGGTCAATCTGTTGAAATCAGAGCACTACATTTTGGCCACCGTGCTCGATCCTAGATTTAAAACCTACCTTGGATCTCTCTTTCCGGCAGACACAAGTCTGCTGGGGTTCAAAGACCTGCTGGTGAGAAAATTGTCAAGTCAAGCGGAACGCGACCTGTCAACATCTCCTCCTTCACATTCTCCCGCAACTGGGGGTGCGAGGAAAAGGCTCAGAATTCCGAGCCCACCCGCTGGCGGTGATGCAGGGCAGTCTGGAGCGACTGCTGATGCTGACATCTGGTCCGGACTGAAGGACCTGTCAACGATTACGGACATGTCGTCTACTGTCACTGCATATGATTCTCTCCCCATTGAAAGAATGGTGGAGGATTATATGAGTGACCGCATCCAAGTAGGCACGTCACACAGTCCGTACTTATACTGGCAGGAAAAAGAGGCAATTTGGAGGCCCTTGCACAAACTGGCTTTATTCTACCTAAGTTGCCCTCCCACAAGTGTGTACTCCGAAAGAGTGTTTAGTGCCGCCGCTCACCTTGTCAGCAATCGGCGTACGAGGTTACTTCCAGAAAATGTGGAGAAGATGATGTTCATTAAAATGAATTATAATCAATTCCTCCGTGGAGACATTGACCAGCAGCAATTGCCTCCACAAAGTACACAGGGAGCTGAGATGGTGGATTCCAGTGGGGACGAATTGATAATCTGTGAGGAGGGGGATGTACACGGTGATATATCGGAGGATGATGATGAGGTGGACATCTTGCCTCTGTAGAGCCAGTTTGTGCAAGGAGAGATTAATTGCTTCTTTTTTGGTGGGGGTCCAAACCAACCCGTCATTTCAGTCACAGTCGTGTGGCAGACCCTGTCACTGAAATGATGGGTTGGTTAAAGTGTGCATGTCCTGTTTATACAACATAAGGGTGGGTGGGAGGGCCCAAGGACAATTCCATCTTGCACCTCTTTTTTCTTTAATTTTTCTTTGCGTCATGTGCTGTTTGGGGAGTGTTTTTTGGAAGGGCCATCCTGCGTGACACTGCAGTGCCACTCCTAGATGGGCCAGGTGTTTGTGTCGACCACTAGGGTCGCTTATCTTACTCACACAGCTACCTCATTGCGCCTCTTTTTTTCTTCTTTGCGTCATGTGCTGTTTGGGGAGTGTTTTTTGGAAGGGCCATCCTGCGTGACACTGCAGTGCCACTCCTAGATGGGCCCGGTGTTTGTGTCGGCCACTAGGGTCGCTTATCTTACTCACACAGCTACCTCATTGCGCCTCTTTTTTTCTTTGCGTCATGTGCTGTTTGGGGAGTGTTTTTTGGAAGGGCCATCCTGCGTGACACTGCAGTGCCACTCCTAGATGGGCCCGGTGTTTGTGTCGGCCACTAGGGTCGCTTATCTTACTCACACAGCTACCTCATTGCGCCTCTTTTTTTCTTTGCGTCATGTGCTGTTTGGGGAGTGTTTTTTGGAAGGGCCATCCTGCGTGACACTGCAGTGCCACTCCTAGATGGGCCCGGTGTTTGTGTCGGCCACTAGGGTCGCTTATCTTACTCACACAGCTACCTCATTGCGCCTCTTTTTTTCTTTGCGTCATGTGCTGTTTGGGGAGTGTTCTTTGGAAGGGCCATCCTGCGTGACACTGCAGTGCCACTCCTAGATGGGCCCGGTGTTTGTGTCGGCCACTAGGGTCGCTTATCTCACTCACACAGCTACCTCATTGCGCCTCTTTTTTTCTTTGCGTCATGTGCTGTTTGGGGAGTGTTTTTTGGAAGGGCCATCCTGCGTGACACTGCAGTGACACTCCTAGATGGGCCAGGTGTTTGTGTTGGGCACTAGGGTCGCTTATCTTAGTCACACAGCTACCTCATTGCGCCTCTTTTTTTCTTTGCGTAATGTGCTGTTTGGGGAGTGTTTTTTGGAAGGGCCATCCTGCGTGACACTGCTGTGCCACTCCTAGATGGGCCAGGTGTTTGTGTCGGCCACTAGGGTCGCTTATCTTACTCACACAGCTACCTCATTGCGCCTCTTTTTTTCTTTGCGTCATGTGCTGTTTGGGGAGTGTTTTTTGGAAGGGCCATCCTGCGTGACACTGCAGTGCCACTCCTAGATGGGCCCGGTGTTTGTGTCGGCCACTAGGGTCGCTTATCTTACTCACACAGCTACCTCATTGCGCCTCTTTTTTTCTTTGCGTCATGTGCTGTTTGGGGAGTGTTTTTTGGAAGGGCCATCCTGTGTGACACTGCAGTGCCACTCCTAGATGGGCCCGGTGTTTGTGTCGGCCACTAGGGTCGCTTATCTTACTCACACAGCTACCTCATTGCGCCTCTTTTTTTCTTTGCGTCATGTGCTGTTTGGGGAGTGTTTTTTGGAAGGGCCATCCTGCGTGACACTGCAGTGCCACTCCTAGATGGGCCCGGTGTTTGTGTCGGCCACTAGGGTCGCTTATCTTACTCACACAGCTACCTCATTGCGCCTCTTTTTTTCTTTGCGTCATGTGCTGTTTGGGGAGTGTTTTTTGGAAGGGCCATCCTGCGTGACACTGCAGTGCCACTCCTAGATGGGCCCGGTGTTTGTGTCGGCCACTAGGGTTGCTTAGCTTAGTCATCCAGCGACCTCGGTGCAAATTTTAGGACTAAATATAATATTGTGAGGTGTGAGGTATTCAGAATAGACTGAAAATGAGTGGAAATTATGGTTTTTGAGGTTAATAATACTTTGGGATCAAAATGACCCCCAAATTCTATGATTTAAGCTGTTTTTTAGTGTTTTTTAAAAAAAACACCCGAATCCAAAACACACCCGAATCCGACAAAAAAAATTCGGTGAGGTTTTGCCAAAACGCGGTCGAACCCAAAACACGGCCGCGGAACCAAACCCAAAACCAAAACACAAAACCCGAAAAATTTCAAGTGCACATCTCTAGTAAATATACTAATAAATACTATGTGTAAGGTGTCTGACTGCATTGTGTGAAGTTCTGGGTTTAAGTCCTGGGTATGACATATGAGAAATCTGTATTGCAGTTCCACCCTTGATAATAAGCTTAGGGGGTGATTCAGACCTGATCACTGTGCTGCTAAATTTGTTGTCCTGCGTTCAGATAGTCGCTGCCCAAGGAGAGTGTATATTCGCCATGTAAGTTTGCGATCGCATGTGTATGCCAAGTTGCAAAAAATCCATTAGTCAGCGGACAGCTGCAAATTCTTTGGCACCACACTAATCATCAAATGATTTTTCCAGTGTGTGCAGTCTGTGTGCAGCCCAGGACTGACTCCTACAGTGCGATCACATCAGGCTGATCGGGGCCGGAGCTGACGTCACACACCCTCCCTGAAAATGCTTGGGCACGCCTGCGTTTTCCCTGACACTCCCAGAAAACAGTCAGTTACCACCCACAAACGCCCTCTTCCTGTTAATCAGCATGCGAATGGCTTTGCGATTGAAATTTTTTCACCAGCCCGTTGCTGCTCAGAGATGCCTGTTGTTGTTTGGTGACGCGCGTGCGCATTGCGGTGCATATGCATGCGCAGTCTACCGATAATCGCCCGCTGTGCGAAAATGCACAGCAGCGATCAGGTCTGAATCGGGCCCTTAGTTCCTCATAATTGGCCAATGCTCAAATGAGTGAGGGCTAAATGCATTGGAGAGTGATAAAATGGAGAAAGAAAAAGTGACAGCCAATCAGCTCCTAACTGCCACGTCACAGGCTGTGTTGGAAAAATGGCAGCTAGGAGCTGATTGGATGGTACTTTTTCTTTCTCCATTTTATCACTTTCCAAGCGATGATGCATCTGGCCCTAGTGTCTTATTGGTTATTCCTTAAGATACTTCCTACTTACAGAATAGTCTGAGCAAGTGGTTCCAAACTTTCTTGACTCAAAATGCAGTATGAGTCTGAGCATTTTTTTCATGATGCCCTTAGTACAAGTGTTTCCTACTGAGATAATCAGTTACATTTATCACCTTAACAAAATTGTTCTTACCTGTAATCTTTTGGTTCAGTAATGTGGTGGGGGAAGATATAATTATGCTTCTGTTCATCCGCACTGCTTCTTATTGACAGCTACCAGCTTTAGTTTTGCCTAAGACATTGATCAGAAGAGCAGGAATGAAAACTCCAAAGAGGGAAGATGTGGAAGCCAAGGAGGTGGAAAACGTACAGTATAGTGCCGGTGAACAGTGAATTGTGGGCATATATTGTAGGTGAAAAGGGAGGGGAAACAGGTAGAATGGGGTCAATGGAAGACATGGACTGTACAACAAGGAGAACAGAGGCACACATGGGATGCAGAGAGGCAGGTACACATACAGGTTAGAGGAGGAGACTATGGGGGTAATTCCAAGTTGATCGCAGCAGGAAATTTTTTAGCAGTTGGGCAAAACCATGTGCACTGCAGGGGAGGCAGATATAACATGTGCAGAGAGAGCTATATTTGGGTGGGTTATTTTGTTTCTGTGCAGGGTAAATACTGGCTGCTTTATTTTTACACTGCAAATTAGATTGAAGATTGAACACACCCCACCCAAATCTAACTCTCTCTGCACATGTTATATCTGCCTCCCCTGCAGTGCACATGGTTTTGCCCAACTGCTAAAAAATGTCCTGCTGCGATCAACTTGGAATTACCCCCTATATTGCAAAGATTGTAACAAGCACACAAAGGTAGAGCAGAAACACAAATAGGGGATAGGACAGATATTTCCAAGTGCGGATGGTGTGTGCATGGAAGGAGAGGCAACACTAGGCCATGTGGAGAAAAAGGAACAACACGGAGAGAAGTACAGGAGTGGGTGGGAATGCCAGGCACACACTGAGAAGTACAGCCTGTGCAAATGACCATGAACGTTCTCCCCAATGCAACAGGCAGTGCACAGCCCACTCTACAAAGAACAAGCCCATAGAAAACAGAGAAAAGTTTCAAGGTGGCCAAAAAACTGCAGGATTTGGGCAGTTGAGGATTATTAAAGTAAGAAAAGTATAAGCACATGAGGGAAGAGGGCCCTACTCGTGAGAGCTTACATTCTAAGTGGAGGGGCAGACAGACAGGGGTGACATAGATGGGGTAGACCGAGCATAGAACAGAGGGTTAGGATGAGATTTGGCTGGGTTTGGTGAAGAAGTAGGTCTTAAAAGCCCGTTTGAAGTTTTGTAGGGAGGTGGAGAGTCTGAGGGGGAGAGGTAAAGAATTCCAGAGAAAGGGAGCAGCACGTGAAAAATCTTGTAGGTAGGAGTGGGAGGAAGTAATCAGGAGACAGGAGAGTCGGCGTGCATTAGCAGAATGAGGAGGACGGGTGGGAGAGTAAAGGGAGATAAGGTCAGATATGTAAATGGGAGAGGAGTGGGTGAGTGCTTTGTGAGTGTGAGAAGTTTGAATTGGATTCTGAAAGGGAAGCCAGTGAAATACTTGTAGAAGAGGGGAAGTGGATGTAGAGCGTTTGGCGAGGAAGATGAGCCGGGCAGCAGCATTGAGGATACATTGGAGTGGAGAGAGGTAATTGTCAGGGAGGCCAGTTAGAAGGAGATTACAGTAATCCAGTCTGGAAATAATCAGTAAGTGAATAATGGTTTTGGTGGCATCCTGGGTGAGAAAGGGTCTGATCCTGGAAGTGTTTTTGAGATGAAAATGACAGGTTTGTGAGAGGTGCTGAATGTGTGGTTTGAAGGAGAGGGAGGAGTCAAGGATTACGCCAAGACAGCGTACTTGGGGGCTGGAGGAGATAGTCGTGCCATCAATGGATAATGAGATTGTGGGAGGTGAGGTTGTGTGGGAGGGTGGGAAGATGATCAGCTAGGTCTTAGACAAGTTGAGTTTAAGAAAGAGCTGGGACATCCAGGAAGAGATAGCAGAGAGACAGTTGGAGGTATAAGTGAGGAGAGCCGGGGAGAGATCAGGGGAGGAAAGGTAGATTTGAGTGTCATCAGCATAGAGGTGATATTGGAAGTTAAAAGAACTAATGAGTTCACCTAAAGAGGACATAGTGGGGGTCATTCCGAGTTGATCGCTAGCTGCATTTGTTCACAGCGCAGTGATCAGGCTAAAAAAGGGGAGTTCTGTGCATGCGTATGTGGCGCAATGCGCGCACACGACGTACGGGCACAATGAACATTGCAGTTTTGCACAGGGTCTAGCAATGCATTTCAGTCGCACAGGTTGCAGCAGAGTGATTGACATGAAGTGGGAGTTTCTGGGTGGCAACTGACCGTTTTCAGGGAGTTTTTGGAAAAATGCAGGCGTGCCAGGGAAAATGCAGGCGTGGCTGGGCGAACACTGGGCGGGTGTGTGATGTCAAATCCGGAACTGAATAGTCTGAAGTGATCGCAAGCGCTGAGTAGGTTTTGAGCTACTCTGAAACTACACAAAAATGTTTTGCAGGCGCTCTGCGATACAACCGTTCGCACTTCTGCTAAACTAAAATTCACTCCCAGTGGGCGGCAGCATAGCGTTTGCATGGCTGCTAAAAACTGCTAGCGAGCGATCAACTCAGAATGACCCCCATAGAGAGAGAAAAGAAATAAGGATCAAATAAGGTTAGTGATAAAAAATAATATAAAAAAAATAAAATAAGGGGCAGACTAGATGGGCCAAGTGGTTCTTATCTGCCGACAAATTCTATGTTTCTATGTTTCTAAAGGAGAGGACCAAGAACAGAGCCTTGGGGGACACCTACAGTTAGTGGAAGTGGGGGGGAGGTAGTGTCATGAGAGGAGACAAAGAAGGAATGATCAGAGAGGTGTGAGGACAGCCAGGAGATGGCAGTATCACGCAGACCAAGAGAGTGAAGGGTTTGCAGTAGGAGAGGGTGGTCCACAGTGTCGAAAGCAGCAGAGAGGTCAAGAAGTATAAGCAGAGAGTAGTGGCCCTTAGATTTGGCTGCATGGAGGTCATAGCAGACTTTTGCGATTTGACACACCTGCTGTCTCTGGTAGAACTTGTTTCTCCCTTTATATTCACTTCCAGTTCACTCCCAAATCGCTGGTTATAAGTTCCTGCTACATGTGAGAACGGGTGTAGTATGGTATGCCGGCTGTCGGGATCCCGGCGCACAGCATACTGGCACTGGAATCCCGACCGCCAGCATACCGACAGCTGGGCAAGCGCAAATGAGCCCCTTGCGGGCTCGCTGTGCTCGCCATGCTGCGGGCACAGTGGCGCGCTACATGCGCCACGCTATCTATTCTCCCTCCATGGGGGTTGTGGACCCCCAAGAGGGAGAAAAGGTGTTGGTATGCCGGCTGTCGGGATTCCGGCGCATGTATACTGTGCACTGGGACCCCCCGACAGCTGGCAAACTGAAGACCACCCATGAGAACCTGTCAGTCCTGTGAACTCCAGAAACTCGGATACCCTGTATTGTTAATCTTCCTCATTGGAACCAGCTCTCCTAGAATTCAGGTTTTGTGTGGAACTTTCACACAGATTCTAGCCTTTCACACTTATTTCATTACTGTTAGCACCTTGTGCATTGTTGCATTTATATTTGGTTAAGTTGCTTATTTCACCTTGTACATTGTTGCATTTACAGACCATCTGTGTTTTATTATTATTCCACACTGTGCATTGTTGCATACCATATTTATTCAGCGTTTATTATTATATCACCCTGTGCATTGTTGCACTGATGTGCATTCTGTTATTTATCTCCATCTGTGCAATTAGCAGTGTTTAAGGTTGTGTCCAGTGAATGCCTCACTGTACTGCATTTACTCTTGCCCAGCCTCCAATAATCGCCTTGTCCTTACATAAGACCTGGGGGCATCTGAGTATGGGGTGGACCTAATTTACCATGGAAAGGCGGCTGCCATAGGTGAAGTATAGCATCGCAGGAGGCTAAAAGACTGCTGGGCAAGGGTAATTGCGTAAGCGTCACCAAGTACTACCTGATAATCCTCATAATTGAGTAGTCCACATAACAGCCAGGCCACCCAACTAAAGAAGCCCTGCAAAACTTGTTGGGGTGTGGAGAGGTGTTCACACCTCATTTTCATCACTTCACTGTCCTAGTGGCAACCTGAATTGTTTTTTAGCTGTATGAATGTTGTTTTTATTGTTTCTATCTGGTACCTGTACTTCCACAATAGTGCTGATTGCTGAATACAAGTAATTGATCACATTATGGTGTGAAACAGTTATTGTTATTTTCTCTAGATCACAGGTTCTCAAACTCGGTCCTCAGGACCCCACACGGTGCATGTTTTGTAGGTAACCCAGCAGGTGCACAGGTGTATTCATTACTCTGACACATTGTAAAATATCCACAAGTGGAGCTAATTATTTCACTCACGATTCTGTGAGGAGACCTGCAAAACATGCACTGTGTGGGGTACTGAGGACCGAGTTTGAGAACCTATGCTCTAGATCAGGCTTTCCCAACCACGGTCCTCAAGGCACACCAACAGTGCAGGTTTTAGTGATATCCAGGCTGCAGCACAGATGGTTAAATCAAAATAACTGAGCTACTAATTAAGTCACCTGTGCTGAAGCCTGGATATCACTAAAACATGCACTGTTGGTGTGCCTTGAGGACCGTGGTTGGGAAAGCCTGCTCTAGATTGTCTCATCCAAGTGAAGAACAGGTTTTGAAAGGAGAAGTTTCTGGTTTCTTTTTTGATGCATGTGCATTATTTTTAGAGATTTATTCTAACATTCTATTGATATTTCTTCAGCAGGGTACATAGGGTTCCACAGGGAACATCGGGGTTGTAGTGGTCGATGAGAATCCGGGCACCAAACACTGTATTGATATTTTGTATCCTGTTTTATGAACAGTATTTGTGCTGTTTGAGCATCCACCTACTGAAGAAGGACTGTTTTTTTTAACCTAAAGTATATAAGAAATGCTTTAAAGTTTATCTCTATCTGGTATACACCTTCCAAAAACCTGCACATCATGGTGCCTTGAATTGACATATTATCCTGTTTATGTGTCCTAAACTGTACTTTACAGACTTCTACTCACATTTTTTCCCCATGCTTACCTACTTTTTAGTAGAGATGAGCAGGTTCGGTTTTACTCGGATTTACTTGGTTCTCAAACATCTTATTGGCTCACGGATGTCTCTTGTTTTGGATAGCCAATAAGATGCTGTTTTGAGAACTGAGTAAATCCGAGTAAAACCGAGTAAAACCCGAACCCACTCATCTCTACTTTTTAGTCCAGGGGAAGCCCAGAGAGGAGACACTGCATGTCACATCAGGGGGGTGGGGCCAAACTGTCTCATAATTAGACCCCACCCCCAACACTGGGAAATACCCGGCATTTGTGGGTCCATAGTGGGGGTGGAGCTAAAGGCCCCACTCACAACACAAGGAAACACCCACAATTCACGGGTCTGTGATAAGGGCTGGGGCTAAATGACGTAATTCCAGTTATTTAGCCTCACCCATGGCATTGCAATTCCCGCTTCACTAGGAAGCAGGCGGGATGCGGGAGAGTCACCTATTTTTCTGGGGCTGTTGGGGACTACCCCAAAATCGGGAAGTCTATCACAGCTTCCGGGAGGGTAGGCAAGTATGATTTTTCCATATATATTTGTCATAATGGGCCCTGATTCAGAGGTTCAGAGGTTCACATAGATCCCATGAGGCGGCTGTTTTGCACATTTCTCAAGTGTGATAATATGCAAATGCCATTTTAAACATTCCTCTTGTGTAACGGACTGAGTTAACTCTGCGACACCCACTTTTCTTATTTGAGCTTTGCTTAATGCGCTGATGGTTCCAAAGTCCAAACCATCGACCACTGGTTGCAACATCGATTCCTCAAGCTGCCCCTCCCTTGTAACATTCTTAAAAAATGGCCACTGTTGCTGCTGTGCTGCGAAAGAGATTGCAGCCACATGGCACTCCATAACACGCCCATGACACCTCCTCGCTGTGCATTGACGTCTGGTCACCTCCCAGTCTCTACCCTGAACCGCCCATGGTTCGCAGACACCATCTTGAGTAATAGCAATGTCATATGCAATGGCATACTTTATGCCAGTGCACATATTGGTCCAATAGGGCTTCCTATATATTTTGTAAATGCGCAGTAGAAAAATCCCATCAACTGCTCATTCACCTGCACTACTTACACCTCTGAATCAGGGCCTAATTCAAAGTTGATTGCAAAACAACATTTTCCTCTACTGGGTAAAACCATGTGCACTGCAGGTGGGGCAAACACAACTAGAGATGAGCGGGTTTGGTACCCTGAGAACCTAAACCCCCCCCCCGAACTTCACTACCCGAGCCCAGATCCGAGGTAGGCTCGGGTTTTCCGCTTGACTCGGAAACCAGAACGAGGCAAAATGTCATCATTCTGCTGTCGGATTCTCGCGGGGTTTGGATTCTGTATAAGGAGCCACGCGTCGCCACCATTTTCACTCCGGCATTGGAGAGTGTAGCGAGAGGATGTGTCTCTGTCCTCAGTGTCTTTCAGTGTCCTGCATCAGTCCAGTGGTGGTGTCTTGTCTTGTGCTGCATCTGTCCAGTCACAGTGGTGGTGTCCTCTGCTGCCATATGTCCAGTGCTGCTGTATAAATCCAGTCCAGTGGTGCTGTATTGTGCTGCATCAGTTCAGTGGTGGTGTATTGTGCTGCATCAGTCCAGCCACAGTGGTGGTGTCCTCTGCTGCCATATGTCCAGTGCTGCTGTATAAATCCAGTCCATTGCAGCAGTGCTGTGTTGTCCTGCATCAGTCCAATGGTGGTGTCCCTGTGCTGCTGTATATGTCCAGTGGTACTGCAATATAATTCCAGTGATACTGCCGTATATGTCCAGTGGTACTGCCATATAATCCCAGTGATACTGCCGTATATGTCCAGTGGTACTGGCGTATAAATCCAGTGATACTGTTGTATATGTCCAGTGATACTGGCGTATAATTCCAGTGATACTGGCGTATAATTCCAGTGATACTGCTGTATAATTCCAGTGGTACTGGCGTATAAATCCAGTGATACTGCCGTATAAATCCAGTCCAGTGGTACTGCCGAATAATTCCAGTGATACTGCCATATAATTCCAGTGGTACTGGTGTATAAGTCCAGTGATACTGTCATATAAATCCAGTACAGTGGTACACTGTACTGCCGTATAAGTCCAGTGGTACTGCCGTATAATTCCAGTGATACTGCTGTATAATTCCAGTGGTACTGGCATATAATTCCAGTGATACTGCCGTATAAATCCAGTCCAGTGGTACTGCCGTATAAGTCCAGGGGTACTGCCATACAAGTCCAGTCCAGTGGTGCTGTCTTGTGCTGCATCAGTCCAGTGGTGCTGTCTTGTGCTGCATCAGTCCAGTGGTGCTGTCTTGTGCTACATCAGTCCAGTGGTGGTGTCTTGTGCTGCCATAAGTCCAGTGATGATGTCCTGTGCTGTATATTATTTACTCCAAATAAAAGGGTTTTATACATTACTTATATTATTATCCAAATAATTTTACAAGGTTTGCCCTGTGTGGTGTAGGGGTACGCTCACCTGTGCTGCATATTATTATAATAGCTCCAAATAAAAGGGTTATTATTATCCAAATTATTTTTACAGGCTTTGCCGTGTGTGTGTGTGTGTGTGTGTGTGTGTGTGTGTGTGTGTGTGTGTGTGTGTGTGTGTGTGTGTGTGTGGTTTAGGGGTACGCTCTTCTGTGCCACCAATATTGTGCGTGTATTACATCTGGGCAAATTCCAGCACGTCCCATGTTGTTTGTGCCGCACACTTGTGTCACTTAGTTTAGTCATACAGCTACCTCATTGCACCTCTTTTTCTTCTTTGCATGATGTGCTGTTTGGGGCCTAGTTTTTTTAAGTGCCATCCTGTCTGCAACTGCAGTGCCACTCCTAGATGGGCCAGGTGTTTGTGCCGCACACTTGTATCGCTTAGCTTAGTCATACAGCTACCTCACTGCACATCTTTTACTTCTTTGCATGATGTGCTGTTTGGGGACTATTTCTTTTAAGTGCCATCCTGTCTGCAACTGCAGTACCGCTCCTAGATGGGCCATGTGTTTGTGCCGCACACTTGTGTCGCTTAGCTTAGTCATACAGCTACCTAATAGCACCTCTTTTTCTTCTTTACATGATGTGCTGCTTGGGGCCTATTTTTTAATTCCGCCAACCTGTCTGCCACTGCAGTGCCGCTCCTAGATGGGCCAGGTGTTTGTGCTGCACATTTGTGTCACTTAGCTTAGTCATACAGCTACCTCGGTGCAACTTTTAGGCCTAAAAACAATATTGTGAGGTGTGAGGTGTTCAGAATAGACTGTAAATGAGTGGAAATGAATGTTATTGAGGTTAATAATACCGTAGGATCAAAATTTTCCCCAAATTCTGTGATTTTTGCTGTTTTTATGTTTTTTTCAAAAATCATTTCGATCCAAAACCAAAACCAAAACACGAAAGGGTGGTTTTGGAAAAACCAATCCAGATCCAAAACACGAGGATGGAACCAGAACCAAAACACAAAACACGAAAAGTGCACTCCGCACATCTCTAATTACAATATACATTAGAATAAGTTAATGAAGAATTGCATAAATTGAAGTCACTGAGAGTAAAAGAATAAAACACTCTTGTTACCTAGCAGTCCATAGTTGTTTTTTGTTTTGTTTTTTAATTAGACGTTAATAGTTTTTGTTCCTGCAGATGCTGCCTGTAGGTAAAATACATATTGATGGGATGATATTGCTGGGAAAGAAAAGAATTTAATTATATCCATTATTGTTTTGCTAGTACAATGTGTTCACTTGTTACAGTCCTAAAACCTTCAAAAGTATATTACCATTTAAACAGGTCTATTAAAGGAATGGAATGCTGTATAAGTCAATGACTCTACAAATGGCTAATGTTGTTGTCACTTGAGCACCATAATACTGTACCTTTTGAGGATGTCTCTTCCCACTATCTGGAAATGCCAACCCTTTCCGCCTTCATCTTGTCCTTGTACTGATTGTATTCCTGAACGTAACCTGATTCAATGGATCTGATTTCATTAAAAATATCCTTTTATATGACTATGTTTATTATGTTTATATTCTGTTATATATACTGTATATATATATATATATATATATTTATATATATATATACACATACTATTCCTCCGGCACTCAGGATGTCCACAGCGGGAACTGTCTTTCTCAGGTGCCTTCCCCAGGGGGATCTCCCCACAACGATAAGCTTGGAAGAAAGAGGCGGCACTCAGAGACTGTCAATCAACGTAAACGTTTAATGGTGCAAATCAATGTTTCGGGGATCACCTCCCCTTCATCGGTATCTTATCCTGATGAAGAGGAGGTAGTCCCCAAAACATTGATTTGCACCATTACACGTTTACGTTGCTTGACAGTTTGACAGTCTCTGAGTGCCGCCTCTTTCTTCCAAGCTTTTATATATATATATATATATATATATATACACGCGGCAAAACGTCATCATCCTGTTGACAATTCTCGCGGGATTTGGATTCCATATAAGGAGCCGCGCGTCGCGGCCATTTTCACTCCAGTCTCGGAGAGTGTATAGAGAGGACGTGTTATCAGTGTTCAGTGTCTGTGTGTTGGGGCGGGAAAGTGGGGTGGCAAGTGTTGTGCTGCTCAGTCCAGTCCAGTGTAGTCACTCAGTGTATTGTGCTGCATCAGTCCAGGCAGGCACAGTGTTGGTGTTCTCTGCTACCATGTATCCAGTGTAGCTGTAAAGTGGGGCTGTGTTGTGCAGACCAGTCCAGTGTAGTCAGTGTATTGTGCTGCATCAGTCCAGCCAGTCACAGTGTTGGTGTTCTCTGCTGCCATATATCCAGTGTAGCTGTATAAAGTGGTGCTGTGTTGTGCAGACCAGTGGCAGTGTCCTGTCTTATCAGTAATTCCAGTGACGATATACGCTGCTGCTATATGTCCACTGCTGCAGTATAATAATTATAACAACAACCTGTTGTGCTGCATCAGACCAGTGTTAGTGTCCAGTCTCATCAGTAATTCCAGTGACGATATACGCTGCTGCTATATGTCCACTGCTGCAGTATAATAATTATAACAACAACCTGTTGTGCTGCATCAGACCAGTGGTAGTGTCCTGTCTCATCAGTCATTCCAGTGACGAGGCAGTCACAGTGGTATACGCTGCTACTATATGTCCACTGCTACAGTATTATAATAATTATAACAACAACCACAAGTCTCTTGTGGTGTTGTTGTGTTGTGCTGCATCAGACCAGTGGTAGTGTGTTGGCCATCAGCCATCAGTCATTCCTGTGCTGCATATTGTGTTATATAATTCCAAAAAAATAATGGAGAACAAAAATTTGGAGGATAAAATAGGGAAAGATCAAGAACCACTTCCTCCTAGTGCTGAAGCTGCTGCCAGTAGCCATGACATAGACGATGAAATGCCATCAACGTCGTCTGCCAAGTCCAATGCCCAATGTGATAGTAGAGGGCATGTAAAATCCAAAAAGCCAAAGTTCAGTAAAAAGACCCAAAAAAAGAAATTTAAATGGTCTGAGGAGAAACGTAAACTTGCCAATATGCCATTTACGACATGGAGTGGCAAGGAACGGCTGAGGCCCTGGCCTATGTTCATGAATAGTGGTTCAGCATCACATGACGATGGAAGCCCTCATTACTGAGGCCTTGACACTTATGTTGGTGTTAGACGTACGCCCGGTATCCGCCATTAGTGCAGTGGGATTTAGACAATTGATGGAGGTATTGTGTCCCCGATACCAAATCCCATCTAGATTCCACTTCACTAGGCAGGCGATAGCGAGATTTTGCCATTTAATTCCAGTGATTTGGACGTATAATTACAGTGATTTTGCCAATTAATTTCAGTGATTTATAATTCTTAATTACAGTGATCTTGCCAATTAATTCCAGTGATTTGGATGTATAATTCCAGGTGGAATTGTTTGTGTCGCTTGGATTAGTCATACAGCTACCTCATTGCACCGCTTCGACATCTTTGCATGAGGTGCTGTTTGGGGCTAGTTTTTGAAAAGTGCCATCCTGTGTGACACTGCCGTATGAGTCCAGGGGTACTGCTGTATTAGTCCTGGGGTACTGCCGTATAAGTCCACCAATTGCAGAATTGACTGGAGCATGCTGGAGATGCTGTCAGTGGACCGAACAATTGCGGTCCACTCTCGACATACAGCCACTGCGTGACACTACTAGATGGGCCAGGTGGTTGTGTCGCTTAGCTTAGGCCAACAGCAACCTCGGTGCACCTTTTTTTCTTCTTTGCATCATGTGCTGTTAGGGGCCTTTTTTTGATATCTGCCCTCCTGTCTGCCACTGCAGTGGCACTCCTAGATGGGCAAATTGTTTGTGTCACTTGGCTTAGTCATACAACTTTCTCATTGCAATTCTTTTTCTTCTTTGAATGATGTGCTGTTTGGCGCCTTTTTATATATCTGCCCTCCTGTCTGCCACTGCAGTGCCACTCCTAGATGGGCCAGGTATTTGTGTTGTCCACTTGTGTCGCTTAACTTAGTCATCCAGCAACCTCGGTGCAACCTTTTGGCCTAAAAACAATATTGTGAGGTGTTCAGAATAGACTGGAAATTAGTGGAAATGATTGTTATTGAGGTTAATAATACCGTAGGGGCAAAATTACCCCCAAATTCTGTGATTTTAGCTGTTTTTATGAGGGGGTTTTCAAAAATCATCCAGATCCAAAACCAAAACACGAAAGGGTGATTTTGGCAAAACCAAGCCAAAACCAAAACACAAAAGTTGAATTAGAACCAAAACACAAAACAGTGCCAGCCGCACATCTCTAATATACACACAATATATGTGTACTTGCTTTATGCTTTATTCTTCGATATTTTCCAATTCACACAACTGACTGGGTAATTTTGTTCTGAGTTGTATACAAGTGGGTTTGCGGACCCATCTACTGCACCGTAAAAAGAAATTAGTGAGCGTGCATGCGTCGGATCAGTATAATCTAGTAAGTAGGTTTACGCAGCCCTGCGTAACAGCGGCCGCAGGTCCGTCCACTTCAGAATTAGTCCCATGGACTGCTTAATATACTGATGCTTATTGAAAATACAGAAATGAACTCTAATGTGGTAAAAGCTGGTGTTTACTGATAAATGTTACTTTTTAAAGAGATATAGATGATAAAAAAAAAACCAAAATAAAGGTATGATTTTATAAAGTCAGAAGTCTCAATAGCGGTCAGTCCGGCACTCCACTAAATTTAAAAACATACTGCTGCTCCGGTGCCCTCTGTGTGAGCGGTGCAGATAAAAGTAAGGCAGCAGCACTCTGAGTCTTGACAAAAAACTATATTGATTTCACATACTGTACACCCAACGTTTCAGGGCTAGCTAGCCCATTTTTTTCAAGGTGATCCTTGAAAAATGGGCTAGTTAGCCATGAAACGTTGGTTATATGTGACAACAATATTTATTTATGAACAGTTTCTTATGTAGCTCAGAATATTCTATTGAGCTTTACAATTTGAAACTGAGATAGAACAACCCAGATAATAACAGACAGACTTAGAGGTAGGAAGGTCCCTGTGGTGGATTTCCCTCTAAGCCAGCGTTTTTCAACCGCTGTGCTGCGGCACACTAGTGTGCCACCAGCGGTTGTCAGGTGTGCCGCAGCCTGCTGGTCACTGGCCACCAGAGATGCCCTGCACAGTGCTCCACCCAGTGTCGGAACTAATAGCGGTGCAGCCAGTGCAGTGCACCGAGTCCCGAGGCAATGAAGGGGCCCACAACCGGCAACAGTATCAGCAAGCTTCATTACTAATGAGACGCTGCCGGCGACCTCCGGGCCGTATAGGAAGCTGTTCTGGAAGAATGTAAGGGGAGGGCCCGCTCCCCGCTCCGTAGTCAGCTCTGTCCCCTGAGCAGTGTCGCACAGACGTCATGTCACGACGCTGCTGCCTAATGTTTGCCGCCGTGCTGTCACAGAAGACAGGAGACCCGTGCGTCTGGTGAGTGTAAGTGTGAAGGAGGGTACAGGCTGTCAAGACAGAGCAGAACAAGGTAAGTTACCTGGGGTAGGCAGGGAGTTTGAAGGGCCGGAGCAGCACATTTGTGGCCATACATGGGGATGAGGGGAGACGCAGTATTGGGAAAACGGAAGGGGGGAGAAGGAGCATTCATTACTGTAAATACAACAGGGGGACCACACTATTGGAGTACAGTGGGGAGCTGGCACACCACTGCACCATATAAAGGGGCACATCACTAGCAATACAGAGGGAGGACACAGTACTGACAGAACAGTGGTTGGAGCACATTACTGGCAATAGAAGAGCGAGAGGGTCAGGCAGTGATGGTGAGTGAGGGGTATGTCTGTGGGTGAGGTATGGGGTCAGGCAGTGATGGTGAGTGAGGGGTATGTCTGGGTAAGGTATGGGGTGGCAGTGTGGAATTACTGTAGGGGTCAGTGTGTTTGATTTATACCTGTGGGGGCCAATCTGCTCTAACTGTTGGGGCCAATGTGCTTGATAAATGTCGAGGCCAATGTATTTGATATCTGTGGGGGCCAATGTGTTTTTTTTCCCCCGTGGGTAACTGAAAGCGTGCCTTGGGAATTTAAAGTCTTGTTAGGCGTGCCGCGAGTCGAGAAAGGTTGAAAATCACTGCTCTAAGCATTGGATGCACGTGCCTAGGGTGGCTCTTGCTGGGGGGCGGCACACAAGGCTGATGAGGCCAGGTGATTATTGTTTTGTCATTAGAACTTTTTTTTTAACCACTTAATTGACGATTTTTCCCCCCAAAAAAAACTGCTCCGAAATTGTCGGGTTTTTTTTATGAGTGAATTAGGTGAAGAACATGAATCTTATCCAAAATGATTTTAGTTAAAAAATATATATATATTATTTATTTTTATTTTTTTTAGATAATTTTTTTTTTTCAAACACTGAAACAACTAACGGGAATATTGTGACCATCGTGGCTTTCATTTTGAAAGCCGGGACAGCCTCCAGGTACATAGGCGGGACTTGGGGTGGTTAATTTACACTCCCCAGCGGCTGCTATTGTCTGCAGCCGCTCGGGGGGGGGGGGGGGGGGGGTTCCTGCCATGCTGACCGATCAGCAGTGATCGTCAGCACCGCAATCAGTAGGGGAGAGTCAGGGCCCTTTCAGGGGTTTTTGAACCCCGAGCGGCAATAGGGGCGTGGCTTCATACAGGGGGCGTGGTCAGTTACGCCCCCTGTACAGTAGTAGCGCCGCTGAAATGATGTGCAGTGCGCGATGACGTCATCGCGCACCGCACAGTAAAGGTCCTCTCCACGAAGGGAAACTAGACGCGTAGCGTCTAGTTTCCCTTCACAGCGGGCAGCGGGGGGGACAGCAGCAGCGGATCATGCCCTGGTGCGGCGCCCTCCGGATGGAGGAGCAAAAGTCCTGCTTGCCCGTGGCAAGATCCGCTACTCGGGAGAGTGCAGGGAGGCAGAGGGACCTTCCAGTCCCTCTGACACCAGCAGCGGAGGGAAGTTTCCCTTCCCTGCCACTGCTAAGATCCTGTGCGATCAGGTCAGATAAAGCACTTGCAGGCATGGTCGCATATCATACCTTATTATCAGACCTCCAAAACTGGCCAAAATGTCTCTAGTCTTCAATTTTGATTTATTATTTTGCTCATCTCTATCCAGAGGTCGCTGATGACTGAGGGACCTATTCATCACCAAAAGCCGGATTGCCCCCAATAATTAAGTATCCAACTCACTTTAATTTGCGGTGGTGGATATGTAATTACCGAAGCAGTTCAGCATTGTTTTGGCACGGGGACAGCTTCTCTGAAAAGCAGCTGTCCCCACCGTCAGTTCCATTGCTACTTCAATAGCACTGACGCTTACTGGTGCCGGGTCTTCCCTGTGTGCATGTGTTTTCTGAGGTCAAATGTGTGCACGCCCACTGGTCACTTACTTTGGAGATTGCTGAATATTAGACGGCCCTATATAGTGTTTCAACATGTGTAACAGGTCCATTAGTGATTATGACATGCCTACATACAGTATATTACCCTGTATCTAGAATCTTCTTACAGACACACCTCAACCTAAAGCAGTTATGAACCAGTACAGAGGTGGATTAGCACAGAGGTGGATTAGCTGAGGCCGTGTGGGCCCCCTCCACTCTACAGCGCAGTAGACTCTGGCATTGTGCTAGGGTCTACTGCAGTGTTTTTCAACCACTGTGCCATGGCACACTAGTGTGCCCTGAGCAGTCTCCAGGTGTGCCGCCATAGAAGCACAGCCAGGCCCGTCAGTGTTTTGCCGCTACTGAGGCCCTGGAGCGATAAATACTGGTGGGTTTAGTGGTTGCAGAGCCAGTTCTTATTTTGGGCCTGGGCAGTGTTGGGCTTCTGGCTTTCTCAGATCTGGCTCAGGCGTTACCTATGGAGAAGCTGCGACATGACATCCTAGGACACGCAACTGCACCATGCATCACCATTATATTTGAATGTGCCTTGGCAATATTTAAATCTTGTTCAGTGTGCCGCGAGTTGTAAAAGGTTGAAAATCTCTGGTCTACTGCATACGTACAGGTGGGTGTGGTATGCAAAGTCGACCACACTTAGGTCGACCACTATTGGTCAACATGGTTTCTAGGTCGACAGGGAGTCTAGGTCGACATGTACTAGGTCGACATGACAGAAAAAGTTTTTTTCACTTTTTTTGGTGTCATTTTCTCTGTACAGTGACCAGGAACTCCAATTAGTGCACCGCATCCCCTCGCATAGGCTTTGGGCAAGGTTACTGTTCCCAATTGTAGTCCACATGGAATGTAAAGTATGAAAAAGTTTAAAAAAAGAAAAAAAAGTGAAGAACCTTTTGTCATGTTGACCTAGAACATGTCGACCTAGAATCCCTGTCAACCTAGAAACCATGTCGAGCTACTTGCTGTTGACCTAGACATTGCTGACCTAAGTGTGGTCGACCTAGAGACCGGATACAGCACAGATATCCAGAAATATGTTCCATGGACAAATCACTACTACTGCTCATTTTCCTGGTGCGGCTGCAGCACCGATGTAGGACTCCGAAAAGGTAAGTTATTAAACATTATAGATACGCCAATGGGATGCAGTAAATTTACCGACAATCAAAATCCCGACGGTCAAAGTACCGACAGCAATTGACCGACGGTCAAAATCCCGACATGGTCAAAATACCGACATTTAATATACCGCCAAGGTCAAAATACCGACATTTATAATGTTGACAGGTCTAAAAGTAGACATAAGTTTTTCATGATTTTTTCATTGAAACCAACTTGTTCATACTTTACCATCCCAGTGGACCTGGAGGGGGAATATAATAGTGTGCTGAGCGCAGCGAGGCACCATGCCCGAACGCGAGCCATGCGAGGGGACGAGGTACACTTACATGGTATCCATGTCGACCTATGTCGACATACACACACAAAAAAACAATGGAAACCGTGTGTCAGCATTTTGACCTGTCAACATTTCACATGTCGGTATTTGGACCTTGTCGGTATTTTAAATGTCGGTATTTTGTGCATGTCGGGATTTTTACCTTGTCGGGATTTTGACCGCCGGTCAATTGCTGTTAGGATTTTGACCTTGTCGGGATTTTGATTGTAGGTATTTCATACCGATCCCACGCCAATGATTCAGTAGCAAAACAACCTCAATAAAGTTCCAAGATGCTTAAGCAAGGTAGCTGGAATGTTCTGAAAATAATAAGATATTCTTTAGTTTTCTCAATAATATGCAGAATTTAACTGAAGGCCATGAGAAAAAGTTTTACTAAATATGGAGAGTTAAAAAGTTAATCCCTAACATACTGTAGGATGTTCAAAATGAGTCATTGAAATCAATGCATTAATTTCAGCAATTTGCATATAAATAGACTAATAGTCAAATTATTTTTTTACATTCTGTAAAGCTTGCGGAAAGGTCAACAAGTCATTTCTTTTAGAACATAATTTTAGCATTAGATCTGGTATGAATAAATATTTTGGAAAATAATTTCACTTGCAGTTTGTTAGTGAGTAATTATGGTTAGTATAATGGCACAAATGTAATCAAACACTATACTGTATCAGGAAGTTTACTAGATTTGTTTTAATTAATACTAACCTATGTGCTTCTAGAAGATGCTACGCCCTACCTGTCACTGCCGTCTGTATGTTTTCCTACCTGGTTAAAGCATCAATAACTTATTTTTGAAACTTCATTTAAGTACTTTTTTATTTGAAACAATGTTTTTTAGTTATATTATTCAATAACTAGGTAAGTAATAAGTCTGTATAGACTTTTAAAGCAATCACACACACACACACACACACACACACACATACATACACACAAACACACACACACAGGCGCGATGGGCTGTTGGGTTGGTCCAGCCACACAGAGAGCTGGGATTGGCTGTTGCTCACCCAACTCTGACATGTGCGTCTCTTAGTGAAAGATGGTGGTGTGATGCTGGGCCACACACCCCTGACGTGTGGCATGCCCCAACAAACAGAAGCCACACTCCATGTAAGGCACACTAAAATGCCTGGGCTGAAAGTCCATCACTGACCCACACGATGAGGTTTATGTGCCATTCTTTTGTGCTGACAGTCATATCATATGCCATGTGACTATGGTTACCATGGTTGTCCAAATCACATTAACAGTAGAGATGTGCAGCGGGCACTTTTCGGGTTTTGTGTTTTGGTTTTGGATTCGGTACCGTGGTCGTGTTTTGGATTCGGACGCATTTTGGCAAAACCTCCCTTAAGAATTTTTGTCGGATTCGGGTGTGTTTTGGATTTGGGTGTTTTTTTTTCAAAAACCCCTCAAAAACAGCTTAAATCAAAGAATTTGGGGGTAATTTTGATCCTATTGCATTATTAACCTCAATAACCATAATTTCCACTCATTTCCAGTCTATTCTGAACACCACACAATATTATTTTTAGTCCTAAAATATGCACCGAGGTCGCTGGATGACTAAGCTAAGGGACCCAAGTGGGCGACACAAACACCTGGCCCATCTAGGAGTGGCACTGCAGTGTCAGACAGGATGGCACTTAAAAAAATAGTCCCCAAACAGCACATGATGCAAAGATAAATAAAATAAAAAAAGTGGTGCAAGATGGAATTGTACTTGGGCCCTCCCACCCACCCTTATGTTGTATAAACAGGACATGCACACTTTAACAAACCCATCATTTCGGCACCAGGGTGAAATGATTGCTTGGTTTGGGCCCCCACCAAAAAAGAAGCAATCAATCTCTCCTTGCACAAACTGGCTCTACAGAGGCAAGATGTACACCTCCTCCTCATCGTCCGATACCTCACCCCTTTCACTGTGTACATCCCCCTCCTCACAGAGTATTACTTCGTCCCCACTGGAATCCACCAGCACAGGTCCCTGTGCACTTTCTGGAGGCAATTGCTGGTAAATGTCTCCATGGAGGAATTGATTATAATTCATTTTGATGAACATCATCTTCTCCACATTTTCTGGAAGTAACCTCCTACGCCAATCGCTGACAAGGTTACCAACTGCACTCTTTCAGAGTACACACTGGAGGGGGGGGCAATTTAGGTAAAATAAAGCCAGTTTGTGCAAGGGCCTCCAAATTGCCTCTTTTTCCTGCCAGTATACGTACGGATTGTCTGACATGCCAACTTGGATGCTGTCACTTATATAATCCTCCACCATTCTTTCAATGGTGATAGAATCATATGCAGTGACAGTAGACGATATGTCAGTAATCGTTGGCAGGTCCTTCAGTCCGGACCAGATGTCAGCTATCGCTCCTGACTGCCCTGCATCACCGCCAGCGGGTGGTTTTGGAAATGTTATCCTTTTCCTGGCAGCTCGAGTGGCGGGAGTAAATGAAGTAGGAGCTGTTGGTGGGTCACGTTCCACTTGACTTAACAATTGTCTCACCAGCAGGTCTTTGAACATCTGCAGACTTGTGTCTGCCGGAAAGAGAGATACAACGTAGGCTTTAAACCTAGGATCGAGCACAGTGGCCAAAATGTAGTGCTCTGATTTCAACAGATTGACCACCCGTGAATCCTGGTTAAGCGAATAAAGGGCTCCATCCACAAGTCCCACATGCCTAGCGGAATCGCTCCGTTTTAGCTCCTCCTTCAATCTCTCCAGCTGCTTCTGCAAAAGCCTGATGAGGGGAATGACCTGACTTAGGCTGGCAGTGTCTGAACTGACTTCACGTGTGGCAAGTTCAAATGGTAGGAGAACCTTGCACAACATTGAAATCATTCTCGACTACGCTTGAGTCAGGTGCATTCCCCCTCCTTTGTCTATATCGTAGGCAGATGTATAGGCTTGAATGGCCTTTTGCTGCTCCTCCATCCTCTGAAGCATATAGAGGGTTGAATTCCACCTCGTTACCACCTCTTGCTTCAGCTGATGGCAGGGCATGTTCAGGAGTGTTTACTAGAGATGAGCGGGTTCGGTTTCTCTGAATCCGAACCCGCCAGAACTTCATGTTTTTTTTCATGGGTCCGAGCGACTCGGATCTTCCCGCCTTGCTCGGTTAACCCGAGCGCGCCCGAACGTCATCATGACGCTGTCGGATTCTCGCGGGGCTCGGATTCTATCGCGAGACTCGGATTCTATATAAGGAGCCCGCGTCGCCGCCATTTTCACACGTGCATTGAGATTGATAGGGAGAGGACGTGGCTGGCGTCCTCTCCGTTTAGAATTAGAATAGATTAGAGAGACACTTGATTTACTAATTTTGGGGAGCATTAGGAGTACTCAGTAGTGTACAGTGCAGAGTTTTGCTGATAGTGACCAGTGACCACCACTTTTATTTATAATCCGTTCTCTGCCTGAAAAAAGCGATACACAGCACACAGTGACTCAGTCACATACCATATCTGTGTGCACTGCTCAGGCTCAGGCCAGTGTGCTGCATCATCTATTATCTATATATAATATTATATATATCTGTCTGACTGCTCAGCTCACACAGCTTATAATTGTGGGGGAGACTGGGGAGCACTACTGCAGTGCCAGTTATAGGTTATAGCAGGAGCCAGGAGTACATAATATATTATATAGTGAGTGACCACCAGACACACAGTGCAGTTTATTTAATATATCCGTTCTCTGCCTGAAAAAAGCGATACACACAGTGACTCAGTCAGTCACATACCATATCTGTGTGCACTGCTCAGGCCAGTGTGCTGCATCATCTATATATATATTATATATCTGTCTGACTGCTCAGCTCACACAGCTTATAATTGTGGGGGAGACTGGGGAGCACTACTGCAGTGCCAGTTATAGGTTATAGCAGGAGCCAGGAGTACATAATATTATATTAAAATTAAACAGTGCACACTTTTGCTGCAGGAGTGCCACTGCCAGTGTGACTAGTGACCAGTGACCTGACCACCAGTATATAATATTAGTAGTATACTATCTCTTTATCAACCAGTCTATATTAGCAGCAGACACAGTACAGTGCGGTAGTTCACGGCTGTGGCTACCTCTGTGTCGGCACTCGGCAGCCCGTCCATAATTGTATATACCACCTAACCGTGGTTTTTTTTTCTTTCTTTATACATACATACTAGTTACGAGTATACTATCTCTTTATCAACCAGTCTATATATTAGCAGCAGACACAGTACAGTGCGGTAGTTCACGGCTGTGGCTACCTCTGTGTCGGCACTCGGCAGCCCGTCCATAATTGTATATACCACCTAACCGTGGTTTTTTTTTCTTTCTTTATACATACATACTAGTTACGAGTATACTATCTCTTTATCAACCAGTCTATATATTAGCAGCAGACACAGTACAGTGCGGTAGTTCACGGCTGTGGCTACCTCTGTGTCGGCACTCGGCAGCCCGTCCATAATTGTATATACCACCTAACCGTGGTTTTTTTTTCTTTCTTTATACATACATACTAGTTACGAGTATACTATCTCTTTATCAACCAGTCTATATATTAGCAGCAGACACAGTACAGTGCGGTAGTTCACGGCTGTGGCTACCTCTGTGTCGGCACTCGGCAGCCCGTCCATAATTGTATACTAGTATCCAATCCATCCATC
The DNA here is from genome assembly GCF_028390025.1 of Pseudophryne corroboree. Taxonomy (NCBI): domain Eukaryota; kingdom Metazoa; phylum Chordata; class Amphibia; order Anura; family Myobatrachidae; genus Pseudophryne; species Pseudophryne corroboree. Next base: position 405,567,497 of record NC_086452.1, read on the forward strand.
TCCATTGTTTACCTGAGGTGCCTTTTAGTTGTGCCTATTAAAATATGGAGAACAAAAATGTTGAGGTTCCAAAATTAGGGAAAGATCAAGATCCACTTCCACCTCGTGCTGAAGCTGCTGCCACTAGTCATGGCCGAGACGATGAAATGCCAGCAACGTCGTCTGCCAAGGCCGATGCCCAATGTCATAGTACAGAGCATGTCAAATCCAAAACACCAAATATCAGTAAAAAGCCTCTTTTTTTCTTTGCGTCATGTGCTGTTTGGGGAGGGTTTTTTGGAAGGGACATCCTGCGTGACACTGCAGTGCCACTCCTAGATGGGCCCGGTGTTTGTGTCGGCCACTAGGGTCGCTAATCTTACTCACACAGCTACCTCATTGCGCCTCTTTTTTTCTTTGCGTCATGTGCTGTTTGGGGAGGGTTTTTTAGAAGGGACATCCTGCGTGACACTGCAGTGCCACTCCTAGATGGGCCCGGTGTTTGTGTCGGCCACTAGGGTCGCTAATCTTACTCACACAGCTACCTCATTGCGCCTCTTTTTTTCTTTGCGTCATGTGCTGTTTGGGGAGGGTTTTTTGGAAGGGACATCCTGCGTGACACTGCAGTGCCACTCCTAGATGGGCCCGGTGTTTGTGTCGGCCACTAGGGTCGCTTATCTTACTCACACAGCGACCTCGGTGCAAATTTTAGGACTAAAAATAATATTGTGAGGTGTGAGGTATTCAGAATAGACTGAAAATGAGTGTAAATTATGGTTTTTGAGGTTAATAATACTTTGGGATCAAAATGACCCCCAAATTCTATGATTTAAGCTGTTTTTTAGTGTTTTTTGAAAAAAACACCCGAATCCAAAACACACCCGAATCCGACAAAAAAAATTCGGTGAGGTTTTGCCAAAACGCGTTCGAACCCAAAACACGGCCGCGGAACCGAACCCAAAACCAAAACACAAAACCCGAAAAATTTCAGGCGCTCATCTCTAGTGTTTACTGGTGCTCCAGTCTTCGGCACATGGTGGCTGAATGTCGAAAGTGGCCCACAATTCTTCGGGCCACCGACAGCCTTTCCTGCACGCCCCTGTCGTTTTTTAAAAAATTCTGCACCCCCAAATTCATTGTATGTGCAAAACACGGGACGTGCTGGAATTTGCCCAGATGTAATGCACGCACAATATTGGTGGCGTTGTCCGATGTCACAAATCCCCAGGAGAGTCCAATTGGGGTAAGCCAATCTGCAATGATGTTCCTCAGTTTCCGTAAGAGGTTGTCAGCTGTGTGCCTCTTATGGAAAGCGGTGATACAAAGTGTCGCCTGCCTAGGAACGAGTTGGCATTTGCGAGATGTTGCTACTGATGCCGCTTCTGCTGTTGTTGCTGCGGGAGGCAATACATCTACCCAGTGGGCTGTCACAGTCATATAGTCCTTAGTCTGCCCTGCTCCACTTGTCCACTTGTCCATGGTTATGTGGACAGTAGGTACAACTGCATTTTTTAGAACACTGGTGACTCTGTTTCTGAGGTCTGTGTACATTCTCGCCTGCCTAGAGAAGTGGAACCTAGATGATATTTGGTACCGGGGACACACTACCTCAAGCAATTCTCTAAGTCCCTGTGAACTAACGGCGGATAGCAGACGCACGTCTAACACCAACATAGTTGTCAAGGCCTGAGTTATCTGCTTTGCAGCAGGATGACTGCTGTGGTATTTCATCTTCCTCGCAAAAGACTGTTGGCAGTGGTGCAAGTAGAAAAAATGTCTTACGTGTACTGTGTGTGCGCGCCGAAGGCGCGCGTGCAAAAAAATGGGTGTGGCCAAATGCCACATGGGGCGTGGTCAATGAAAATGGGGGCGTGGTACACATATGGGGGGAGGGGCAGATACACGTATGACCCCAATAGTGCCAGATACACGTTGCCCCACAGTGCCAGATATACATTGCCCCAGAGTGCCAGATACACATTGCCCCACAGTGCCAGATACACATTGCCTCACAGTGCCAGATACACATTGCCCCAAAGTGCCAGATACAGAAATGCCCCCAGAGTGCCAGATATACATTGCCTCACAGTGTCAGATACACATTGCCCCACAGTGCCAAATACACAAATGCCCCCACTGTGTCAGATATACATTGCCCCCGTGCCAGATACAGAAATGCCCCTACAGTGCCAGATATGCCCCCAGTGCCAGATATCCCCCAGTGCCAGGTATACATGCCCCCCCAGTGCCAGATATCCCCCAGTGCCAGGTACACATGCCCCACTGTGCCAGATATCCCCCAGTGCCAGGTATATATGCCCCCCTGTGCCAGATATCCCCCAGTGCCAGGTATACATGCCCCCCCCAGTGCCAGATATCCCCCAGTGCCAGGTATACATGCCCCCCTGTGCCAGATATCCCCCAGTGCCAGGTATATATGCCCCCCTGTGCCAGATATCCCCCAGTGCCAGGTATACATGCCCCTCCAGTGCCAGATATCCCTCAGTGCCAGGTATACATGCCCCCCTGTGCCAGATATCCCCCAGTGCCAGGTATATATGCCCCCCTGTGCCAGATATGCCCCCAGTGCCAGATATTCCCCAGTGCCAGGTATACATGCCCCCCCTGTGCCAGATATCCCCCAGTGCCAGGTATATATGCCCCCCTGTGCCAGATATCCCCCAGTGCCAGGTATACATGCCCCCCCCCCAGTGCCAGATATCCCCCAGTGCCAGATAGAAATACCCCCCCCCCCCCACAGTGCCAGAAATCCCCCAGTGCCAGACTTCCCCTCTGGGATGACGATCGACTCCCAGCAGTAACAACAGCAGCGCCAGCAGCAGTAGGTATTACACTCAAGGATGCATCGGAGGAATCCCAGTTAGGAGAGGACTCGTCAGACTTGCCAGTGACATGGCCTGCAGGACTATTGGCGTTCCTGTCTAAGAAGGAAATTGACATTGAGGGAGTTGGTGGTATGGTTTGCAGGAGCTTGGGTACAAGAGGAAGAAGTGATTTAGTTGTCAGTGGGCTGCTTCCACTGTCACCCAAAGTTTGTGAACTTGTCAATGACTTCTGATGAATGCGCTCCAGGTGACGTATAAGGAAGGATGTTCAGAGGTGGTTAACGTCCTTACCCCTACTTATTACAGCTTGACAAAGGCAACACACGGCTTGACACCAGTTGTCCGCATTTCTGTTGAAATAATTCCACACCGAAGAGGTGATTTTTTTTGTATTTTGACCAGGCATGTCAATGGCCTTATTCATCCCACGGACAACAGGTGTCTCCCCGGGTGCCTGACTTAAACAAACCACCTCACCATCAGAATCCTCCTTGTCAATTTCTTCCTCAGCGCCAGCAACACCCATATCCTCATCCTGGTGTACTTCAACAGTGACATCTTCAATTTGACTATCAGGAACTGGACTGCGGGTGCTCCTTCCAGCACTTGCAGGGGGCGCGCAAATGGTGGAAGGAGCCACCTCTTCCCGTCCAGTGTTGGGAAGGTCAGGCATCGCAACTGACACAATTGGACTCTCCTTGGGGATTTGTGATTTAGAAGAACGCACAGTTCTTTGCTGGGCTTTTGCCAGCTTAACTCTATTCATTTTTCTAGCGGGAGGATGAGTGCTTCCATCCTCATGTGAAGCTGAACCACTAGCCATGAACATAGGCCAGGGCTTCAGCCGTTCCTTGCCACTCCGTGTCGTAAATGGCATATTGCCAAGTTTACGCTTCTCCTCAGATGATTTTAATTTTGATTTTTGGGTCATTTTACTGAACTTTTGCTTTTTGGATTTTACATGCTCTCTACTATGACATTGGGCATCGGCCTTGGCAGACGACGTTAATGGCATTAAATCGTCTCTGCCATGACTAGTGGCAGCAGCTGCAGCACTAGGTGGAAGTGGATCTTGATCTTTCCCTATTTTACCCTCCAAATTTTTTTCCTCCATTTTTTAATGTGTGGAATTATATGCCAGTAATATATCTGGAATTAGACGGCAGTACTGTCTGGAATTAGATACCACTAGATAGATACCAGATACCACTGTGACTGGAATTATGATGACCTATGCACAGTGACAGGACACTACCACAGCACCCTATAGCAGCAAGATGCAGCACAAGACACTAGACTTTTACTAATGTACTGTAGTTTACTGGTCACCACAATGCAGCACAAGACAATGAGCAGTGATACTGAGCACTGATGAGGATACTAGAACTGACACTGGGCAGCGAGAACAGCACTGGACTATTGTACTGTAGTATACTGGTCACCACAATGCAGCACAAGACAATGAGTAGTGATACTGAGCACTGATAAGGATACTAGAACTGACACTGGGCAGCGAGAACAGCACTGGACTATTGTACTGTAGTATACTGGTCACCACAATGCAGCACTGATACGCAGATATTGAGCTGATATTGAGCTTTTCACTCAGAAAACGTAGCCACGTCCTCTCCGCTCAATCTACAATGCACGAGTGAAAATGGCGGCGACGTGCGGCTCTTTATATGGAACCCGAATCTCGCGAGAATCCGACAGCGGGATGATGACATTTTCCCCGTTCGGGTTTTGTGAGTAAGAACCGAGGCTGCCTCGGACCAATGTAAACCACGTGTAGTTCGGGGGGGTTCAGTTCTCGGAGAACCGAACCCGCTCATCTCTAATTAACCTCAACAAACAAACCCCTCAAAAATGGAAAAATATTTTTCCTCATAACCTTCATTTTTTCTTGGGATTGCTGTTCTATGGTGCTTGACTTTGTCCTAGTTCCTGCTTCCTTACTACATTCTTGGGGACCTTTCATGGGTTAATACTCCCCTTGTCGGCAGTAAAGAACTGGCAGTGGCAGAATGACCAGAGTCATCAAAGGAGGAAAAGGTGCTGACATACATAATAGGATCATTGCTGAGGTATTTGAAACAGTGCTTGAGTATCTCCTCAGTAGAAGATGGAGTATGGAAGATGTATGGGTGCTGGCAGACTTATACTGAGGCCCACACACGTAATAAATAAATAAATATATATATATATATATATATATACATATATATATATATATATATATATATATATATTTATTTCTTTTTAACAGCATTGTTGCATTGTGCCATGTATACCAATACAATTTTAATTGTTGCATAAGTAGCACTGCTATGTTTAAACTCTCCCAAAGAAATTAAATTAAATGTTCTTTGAAAACTTACCAACTGTTTACAGTCAACATTGTCCCCTGTTCATCTCTGTGCTTGTCTATCTACCATCTATTGTAGGCACTCCCCATGGCACAGTGTAATTTGCTCTCTCCCTTCCTCGTCATATTTTGATGGCTTGTCCCAGCCGTCAACAGATATGGAATGTCCCAGCTGACAACAGATACGGACTGTCCCAGCAGACAAAAGAGACGGACTGTCCCAACTGACAACTGAGATGGGCTGTCCCAACTGACAAGTAAGATGGCTGTCAAGGAACATCTGGGCTATGTAGAGAAAAACTGTAGAAACATCGCTATATATTTTCTAAATGTAAAATATTTTGAGTAACAGAATTTTTTTTAAAGTATTTTTTCCTTTTTTAATTGATGTATTTTATTGGGGTTCAGTATGGTATTTGGGCTTTCCCTTTATTTAAGAAACAAAAACAAAAAATCCAATCATCTTTAATTTATTTACAATCCCCAGAGAAACGCTAAGGGGAAATGATAGTTCACTGCAAAAGTTTGAGTTTTTCAGCAAGTCTTGAAGAAGTAGAGGGCAAATGTGCAAGCTGGAAACTACCTTTGATATTAAATGTGCTTTTATATACATGGAGTATGTAAGCTAAAATAGCAAGAATGAGTTTAGATCAAGGGAGGTAAGAATAAGGAACATTTTATTTATAAATAATGGAAGTTTTATATTTTCTAAACTTATTTCATCTCTTGGTCTAAGCTCCTAAACATAAGCTTTGTACCATAACTAGGGTTGTGTAGGTGGTGCTGACACTCAGGGCCAAGAGGGAGGCACTGTTACTGCCTTGTGTCACCTTTACTTTAGAGATGAGCGCCGGAAATTTTTCGGGTTTTGTGTTTTGGTTTTAGGTTCGGTTCCGCGGCCGTGTTTTGGGTACGACCGCGTTTTGGCAAAACCTCACCGAATTTTTTTTGTCGGATTCGGGTGTGTTTTGGATTCGGGTGTTTTTTTCCAAAAAACCTAAAAAACAGCTTAAATCATAGAATTTGGCGGTCATTTTGATCCCAAAGTATTATTAACCTCAAAAAACATAATTTCCACTCATTTTCAGTCTATTCTGAATACCTCACACCTCACAATATTATTTTTAGTCCTAAAATTTGCACCGAGGTCGCTGTGTGAGTAAGATAAGCGACCCTAGTGGCCGACACAAACACCGGGCCCATCTAGGAGTGGCACTGCAGTGTCACGCAGGATGGCCCTTCCAAAAACCCCTCCCCAAACAGCACATGACGCAAAGAAAAAAAGAGGCGCAATGAGGTAGCTGTGTGAGTAAGATTAGCGACCCTAGTGGCCGACACAAACACCGGGCCCATCTAGGAGTGGCACTGCAGTGTCACGCAGGATGTCCCTTCCAAAAAACCCTCCCCAAACAGCACATGACGCAAAGAAAAAAAGAGGCGCAATGAGGTAGCTGTGTGAGTAAGATAAGCGACCCTAGTGGCCGACACAAACACCGGGCCCATCTAGGAGTGTCACTGCAGTGTCACGCAGGATGTCCCTTCCAAAAAAACCTCCCCAAACAGCACATGACGCAAAGAAAAAGAAAAGAAAAAAGAGGTGCAAGATGGAATTGTCCTTGGGCCCTCCCACCCACCCTTATGTTGTATAAACAGGACATGCACACTTTAACCAACCCATCATTTCAGTGACAGGGTCTGCCACACGACTGTGACTGATATGACGGGTTGGTTTGGACCCCCACCAAAAAAGAAGCAATTAATCTCTCCTTGCACAAACTGGCTCTACAGAGGCAAGATGTCCACCTCATCATCATCCTCCGATATATCACCGTGTACATCCCCCTCCCCACAGATTATCAATTCGTCCCCACTGGAATCCACCATCTCAGCTCCCTGTGTACTTTGTGGAGGCAATTGCTGCTGGTCAATGTCTCCACGGAGGAATTGATTATAATTCATTTTAATGAACATCATCTTCTCCACATTTTCTGGATGTAACCTCGTACGCCGATTGCTGACAAGGTGAGCGGCGGCACTAAACACTCTTTCGGAGTACACACTTGTGGGAGGGCAACTTAGGTAGAATAAAGCCAGTTTGTGCAAGGGCCTCCAAATTGCCTCTTTTTCCTGCCAGTATAAGTACGGACTGTGTGACGTGCCTACTTGGATACGGTCACTCATATAATCCTCCACCATTCTTTCAATGGGGAGAGAATCATATGCAGTGACAGTAGACGACATGTCCGTAATCGTTGTCAGGTCCTTCAGTCCGGACCAGATGTCAGCATCAGCAGTCGCTCCAGACTGCCCTGCATCACCGCCAGCGGGTGGGCTCGGAATTCTGAGCCTTTTCCTCGCACCCCCAGTTGCGGGAGAATGTGAAGGAGGAGATGTTGTTGACAGGTCGCGTTCCGCTTGACTTGACAATTTACTCACCAGCAGGTGTTTGAACCCCAGCAGACTTGTGTCTGCCGGAAAGAGAGATCCAAGGTAGGCTTTAAATCTAGGATCGAGCACGGTGGCCAAAATGTAGTGCTCTGATTTCAACAGATTGACCACCCGTGAATCCTTGCTAAGCGAATTAAGGGCTCCATCCACAAGTCCCACATGCCTAGCGGAATCGCTCCGTGTTAGCTCCTCCTTCAATGTCTCCAGCTTCTTCTGCAAAAGCCTGATGAGGGGAATGACCTGACTCAGGCTGGCAGTGTCTGAACTGACTTCACGTGTGGCAAGTTCAAAGGGCATCAGAACCTTGCACAACGTTGAAATCATTCTCCACTGCGCTTGAGACAGGTGCATCCCACCTCCTATATCGTGCTCAATTGTATTGGCTTGAATGGCCTTTTGCTGCTCCTCCAACCTCTGAAGCATATACAGGGTTGAATTCCACCTCGTTACCACTTCTTGCTTCAGATGATGGCAGGGCAGGTTCAGTAGTTTTTGGTGGTGCTCCAGTTTTCTGTACGTGGTGCCTGTACGCCGAAAGTGTCCCGCAATTCTTCTGGCCACCGACAGCATCTCTTGCACGCCCCTGTCGTTTTTTAAAAAATTCTGCACCACCAAATTCAAGGTATGTGCAAAATATGGGACGTGCTGGAATTGGCCCAGATTTAATGCACACACAATATTGCTGGCGTTGTCCGATGCCACAAATCCACAGGAGAGTCCAATTGGGGTAAGCCATTCCGCGATGATCTTCCTCAGTTGCCGTAAGAGGTTTTCAGCTGTGTGCGTATTCTGGAAACCGGTGATACAAAGCGTAGCCTGCCTAGGAAAGAGTTGGCGTTTGCGAGATGCTGCTACTGGTGCCGCCGCTGCTGTTCTTGCGGCGGGAGTCCATACATCTACCCAGTGGGCTGTCACAGTCATATAGTCCTGACCCTGCCCTGCTCCACTTGTCCACATGTCCGTGGTTAAGTGGACATTGGGTACAGCTGCATTTTTTAGGACACTGGTGACTCTTTTTCTGAGGTCTGTGTACATTTTCGGTATCGCCTGCCTAGAGAAATGGAACCTAGATGGTATTTGGTACCGGGGACACAGTACCTCCAACAAGTCTCTAGTTGGCTCTGCAGTAATGATGGATACCGGAACCACGTTTCTCACCACCCAGGATGTCAAGGCCTCAGTTATCCGCTTTGCAGTAGGATGACTGCTGTGATATTTCATCTTCCTCGCAAAGGACTGTTGGACAGTCAATTGCTTGGTGGAAGTAGTAAAAGTGGTCTTACGACTTCCCCTCTGGGATGACCATCGACTCCCAGCAGCAACAACAGCAGCGCCAGCAGCAGTAGGCGTTACACGCAAGGATGCATCGGAGGAATCCCAGGCAGGAGAGGACTCGTCAGAATTGCCAGTGACATGGCCTGCAGGACTATTGGCATTCCTGGGGAAGGAGGAAATTGACACTGAGGGAGTTGGTGGGGTGGTTTGCGTGAGCTTGGTTACAAGAGGAAGGGATTTACTGGTCAGTGGACTGCTTCCGCTGTCGGCCCAAGTTTTTGAACTTGTCACTGACTTATTATGAATGCGCTGCAGGTGACGTATAAGGGAGGATGTTCCGAGGTGGTTAACGTCCTTACCCCTACTTATTACAGCTTGACAAAGGGAACACACGGCTTGACACCTGTTGTCCGCATTTCTGGTGAAATACTTCCACACCGAAGAGCTGATTTTTTTGGTATTTTCACCAGGCATGTCAACGGCCATATTCCTACCACGGACAACAGGTGTCTCCCCGGGTGCCTGACTTAAACAAACCACCTCACCATCAGAATCCTCCTGGTCAATTTCCTCCCCAGCGCCAGCAACACCCATATCCTCCTCATCCTGGTGTACTTCAACACTGACATCTTCAATCTGACTATCAGGAACTGGACTGCGGGTGCTCCTTCCATCACTTGCAGGGGGCGTGCAAATGGTGGAAGGCGCATGCTCTTCACGTCCAGTGTTGGGAAGGTCAGGCATCGCAACCGACACAATTGGAGTCGGACTCTCCTTGTGGATTTGGGATTTCGAAGAATGCACAGTTCTTTGCGGTGCTACTGCTTTTGCCAGCTTTAGTCTTTTCATTTTTCTAGCGAGAGGCTGAGTGCTTCCATCCTCATGTGAAGCTGAACCACTAGCCATGAACATAGGCCAGGGCCTCAGCCGTTCCTTGCCACTCCGTGTGGTAAATGGCATATTGGCAAGTTTACGCTTCTCCTCCGACAATTTTATTTTAGGTTTTGGAGTCCTTTTTTTACTGATATTTGGTGTTTTGGATTTGACATGCTCTGTACTATGACATTGGGCATCGGCCTTGGCAGACGACGTTGCTGGCATTTCATCGTCTCGGCCATGACTAGTGGCAGCAGCTTCAGCACGAGGTGGAAGTGGATCTTGATCTTTCCCTAATTTTGGAACCTCAACATTTTTGTTCTCCATATTTTAATAGGCACAACTAAAAGGCACCTCAGGTAAACAATGGAGATGGATGGATTGGATACTAGTATACAATTATGGACGGGCTGCCGAGTGCCGACACAGAGGTAGCCACAGCCGTGAACTACCGCACTGTACTGTGTCTGCTGCTAATATATAGACTGGTTGATAAAGAGATAGTATACTCGTAACTAGTATGTATGTATAAAGAAAGAAAAAAAAACCACGGTTAGGTGGTATATACAATTATGGACGGGCTGCCGAGTGCCAACACAGAGGTAGCCACAGCCGTGAACTACCGCACTGTACTGTGTCTGCTGCTAATATAGACTGGTTGATAAAGAGATAGTATACTCGTAACTAGTATGTATGTATAAAGAAAGAAAAAAAAACCACGGTTAGGTGGTATATACAATTATGGACGGGCTGCCGAGTGCCGACACAGAGGTAGCCACAGCCGTGAACTACCGCACTGTACTGTGTCTGCTGCTAATATATAGACTGGTTGATAAAGAGATAGTATACTCGTAACTAGTATGTATGTATAAAGAAAGAAAAAAAAACCACGGTTAGGTGGTATATACAATTATGGACGGGCTGCCGAGTGCCGACACAGAGGTAGCCACAGCCGTGAACTACCGCACTGTACTGTGTCTGCTGCTAATATAGACTGGTTGATAAAGAGATAGTATACTCGTAACTAGTATGTATGTATAAAGAAAGAAAAAAAAACCACGGTTAGGTGGTATATACAATTATGGACGGGCTGCCGAGTGCCGACACAGAGGTAGCCACAGCCGTGAACTACCGCACTGTACTGTGTCTGCTGCTAATATATAGACTGGTTGATAAAGAGATAGTATACTCGTAACTAGTATGTATGTATAAAGAAAGAAAAAAAAACCACGGTTAGGTGGTATATACAATTATGGACGGGCTGCCGAGTGCCGACACAGAGGTAGCCACAGCCGTGAACTACCGCACTGTACTGTGTCTGCTGCTAATATATAGACTGGTTGATAAAGAGATAGTATACTCGTAACTAGTATGTATGTATAAAGAAAGAAAAAAAAACCACGGTTAGGTGGTATATACAATTATGGACGGGCTGCCGAGTGCCGACACAGAGGTAGCCACAGCCGTGAACTACCGCACTGTACTGTGTCTGCTGCTAATATAGACTGGTTGATAAAGAGATAGTATACTCGTAACTAGTATGTATGTATAAAGAAAGAAAAAAAAACCACGGTTAGGTGGTATATACAATTATGGACGGGCTGCCGAGTGCCGACACAGAGGTGGCCACAGCCGTGAACTACCGCACTGTACTGTGTCTGCTGCTAATATAGACTGGTTGATAAAGAGATAGTATACTCGTAACTAGTATGACTATAAAGAAAGAAAAAAAAACCACGGTTAGGTGGTATATACAATTATGGACGGGCTGCCGAGTGCCGACACAGAGGTAGCCACAGCCGTGAACTACCGCACTGTACTGTGTCTGCTGCTAATATATAGACTGGTTGATAAAGAGATAGTATACTCGTAACTAGTATGTATGTATAAAGAAAGAAAAAAAAACCACGGTTAGGTGGTATATACAATTATGGACGGGCTGCCGAGTGCCGACACAGAGGTAGCCACAGCCGTGAACTACCGCACTGTACTGTGTCTGCTGCTAATATAGACTGGTTGATAAAGAGATAGTATACTCGTAACTAGTATGTATGTATAAAGAAAGAAAAAAAAACCACGGTTAGGTGGTATATACAATTATGGACGGGCTGCCGAGTGCCGACACAGAGGTAGCTACAGCCGTGAACTACCACACTGTACTGTGTCTGCTGCTAATATATAGACTGGTTGATAAAGAGATAGTATACTCGTAACTAGTATGTATGTATAAAGAAAGAAAAAAAAACCACGGTTAGGTGGTATATACAATTATGGACGGGCTGCCGAGTGCCGACACAGAGGTAGCCACAGCCGTGAACTACCGCACTGTACTGTGTCTGCTGCTAATATATAGACTGGTTGATAAAGAGATAGTATACTCGTAACTAGTATGTATGTATAAAGAAAGAAAAAAAAAACCACGGTTAGGTGGTATATACAATTATGGACGGGCTGCCGAGTGCCGACACAGAGGTAGCCACAGCCGTGAACTACCGCACTGTACTGTGTCTGCTGCTAATATAGACTGGTTGATAAAGAGATAGTATACTCGTAACTAGTATGTATGTATAAAGAAAGAAAAAAAAACCACGGTTAGGTGGTATATACAATTATGGACGGGCTGCCGAGTGCCGACACAGAGGTAGCCACAGCCGTGAACTACCGCACTGTACTGTGTCTGCTGCTAATATAGACTGGTTGATAAAGAGATAGTATACTCGTAACTAGTATGACTATAAAGAAAGAAAAAAAAACCACGGTTAGGTGGTATATACAATTATGGACGGGCTGCCGAGTGCCGACACAGAGGTAGCCACAGCCGTGAACTACCGCACTGTACTGTGTCTGCTGCTAATATATAGACTGGTTGATAAAGAGATAGTATACTCGTAACTAGTATGTATGTATAAAGAAAGAAAAAAAAACCACGGTTAGGTGGTATATACAATTATGGACGGGCTGCCGAGTGCCGACACAGAGGTAGCCACAGCCGTGAACTACCGCACTGTACTGTGTCTGCTGCTAATATAGACTGGTTGATAAAGAGATAGTATACTCGTAACTAGTATGTATGTATAAAGAAATAAAAAAAAACCACGGTTAGGTGGTATATACAATTATGGACGGGCTGCCGAGTGCCGACACAGAGGTAGCCACAGCCGTGAACTACCACACTGTACTGTGTCTGCTGCTAATATATAGACTGGTTGATAAAGAGATAGTATACTCGTAACTAGTATGTATGTATAAAGAAAGAAAAAAAAACCACGGTTAGGTGGTATATACAATTATGGACGGGCTGCCGAGTGCCGACACAGAGGTAGCCACAGCCGTGAACTACCGCACTGTACTGTGTCTGCTGCTAATATATAGACTGGTTGATAAAGAGATAGTATACTCGTAACTAGTATGTATGTATAAAGAAAGAAAAAAAAAACCACGGTTAGGTGGTATATACAATTATGGACGGGCTGCCGAGTGCCGACACAGAGGTAGCCACAGCCGTGAACTACCGCACTGTACTGTGTCTGCTGCTAATATAGACTGGTTGATAAAGAGATAGTATACTCGTAACTAGTATGTATGTATAAAGAAAGAAAAAAAAACCACGGTTAGGTGGTATATACAATTATGGACGGGCTGCCGAGTGCCGACACAGAAGTAGCCACAGCCGTGAACTACCGCACTGTACTGTGTCTGCTGCTAATATAGACTGGTTGATAAAGAGATAGTATACTCGTAACTAGTATGACTATAAAGAAAGAAAAAAAAACCACGGTTAGGTGGTATATACAATTATGGACGGGCTGCCGAGTGCCGACACAGAGGTAGCCACAGCCGTGAACTACCGCACTGTACTGTGTCTGCTGCTAATATAGACTGGTTGATAAAGAGATAGTATACTACTAATATTATATATACTGGTGGTCAGGTCACTGGTCACTAGTCACACTGGCAGTGGCACTCCTGCAGCAAAAGTGTGCACTGTTTAATTTTAATATAATATTATGTACTCCTGGCTCCTGCTATAACCTATAACTGGCACTGCAGTGCTCCCCAGTCTCCCCCACAATTATAAGCTGTGTGAGCTGAGCACAGTCAGATATATATATACATTGATGCAGCACACTGGGCTGAGCAGTGCACACAGATATGGTATGTGACTGAGTCACTGTGTGTATCATTTTTTTCAGGCAGAGAACGGATATATTAAATAAAACAAACAACTGCACTGTCTGGTGGTCACTGTGGTCGTCAGTCACTAAACTCTGCACTCTCTTCTACAGTATCACAGCCTCAGGTCAATCTCTCTCTCTCTCTCTCAACCCTAATCTAAATGGAGAGGACGCCAGCCACGTCCTCTCCCTATCAATCTCAATGCACGTGTGAAAATGGCGGCGACGCGCGGCTCCTTATATAGAATCCGAGTCTCGCGAGAATCCGACAGCGTCATGATGACGTTCGGGCGCGCTCGGGTTAACCGAGCAAGGCGGGAGGATCCGAGTCTGCTCGGACCCGTGAAAAAAACATGAAGTTCGTGCGGGTTCGGATTCAGAGAAACCGAACCAGCTCATCTCTACTTTACTTGGCTTGCAAAGTGACTGGAACAGCACTCTGCAGCCTGCATATCTGCCAGAGAACCAACGTGTACAGCTTCCTGGCCCCTGCTGCAATCCGGAACCCTCTTTTGCTTATTTGCACATGTCATGATATCACATGTGCGGCTAGCTGGGCTGGCCCAGAAGACATTATAGCTACTCTACAGCTCTGCCCATTACCAGTACTGATAGCTGGGGAATCTGTCACTGCTTGTATTGTAAAGTAGGTGGGAGACTGAATCTCCTATGCATTGTCTATCTGTCACGCCTACCTGGGTTTGAGGAACTGGCAGCTGAGACTTGCCCAAGGAAGTAGTTGTCTGCGGATGAAGAAGACGAGGAGGTTGTATGTACAGTAGTTCCTTCTCATGGGACAAGGGGCAATGGAGAACGTAGGCGGGACTAGGAGTCAGTGAGTTGGAGTTCTTGAGATTGAGGCTGAGGTAGAGAACTGTGGCTTGTGAATGGTGACTTAAAGACGTAGTTGAAGACAAAGAACTGCGGACTGTGGCTTGAAAGACGAGGCTGTAGATAATGAACTGCGGAACTGTGAATGGTGGTTTAAAGACGTGGCTGGAGACAAAGAACTGTGGACTGTGGCTTGAAAGACGAGGCTGTAGATACTGGAACCGTCTGGCCCGGAGGACCTTACTGGATCGGGGTTTCCAGGAGCGCTTCCACGAACTGCAGTGGGTTAGCAACGGCAGGACTGCGACAGCAACTAAAAGACGGCAGGCAAAACCAGGGAGTACCAGGAAACGGCAAGAATCCTGGGAGCACAGAGCTATAGCACCTACAACTGGGTTGTAACTTGAAGCACTGGTGCCCCTGTCATGAACCAGCCCCCTTTTATAGGGAGAGATCTCCCTGGATTGGCTGGATACACAGGAAGCTTGTACCTTAGCCTCAGAATTTCTCTCCAACATGGCGGTTCCCAGTACAGCAGACCTTTGCTGGCAACCAGACACTTCCCCGCCCCTGGTCTCCTAGTAACTGCCCTTGAGTGTGAGCCGCTGCGGCGGCGTCCCGCCACCACGAGCGGACCCCTCAGCGCCGCCTACCCGCCGTGAGCGAGCTCGCAGCAGCCCTCCTCCGCCGCTGCCCAGTAGCCGCCCGCACCGCAGACCCCGTGGACCCGGCGCGCCGGTAAGTCCCCGGGTGCTGACACTATCTATCTATCTATCTATCTATCTATCTATCTATCTATCTATCTATCTATCTATCTATCTATCTATCTATTATATATATATATATATATCTATATATATATATATATATATATATATATCATACATACTCAGCGCTCATCTATTGAAATATCAAACTGTATTTTGTCTCAAATCAGGAAATGTTAGTTTCCAAAATATTGCAATAATTTGTCAAGCTCACCAACCGCATCAAGGTCTTCTCTTTTGGTCAGTCCCTACACTGACTCTCAAAAAACAATATGAGCATTGCTCTGCATCATTTGGTTCAAGGTATCACACACATTTGAAATAAAAATTATTACAAATAAGCGGGTTTGGTTGCCTGGAAACTAACTCACCCAAACTTAGGGTTTCCGAGCAGATCTGAGTCACGACTCGGGTCTACCCGGTGGGCTTGAATCTGAAAATGTGGCAAAATGTCCTCTTCCCGGCGACTGATGTCAGTGTTTTGGTCCAAAATGCTGTCTTCTGTTGGATCCAATCAGCAGCCGCAACCATGGTAACAGGCCCCTGGCTAGCTTAGAATGTCTGGCTCTCAGCCAACCCATGGCCTGTTAAAATGGTAGTGGCTAACAATTGGATCTATCTAACAGGCAAAATTGCGGAAAACCGTGTTAGAGGCCCTGTCAGCGCTGTGTTAGGGGTGTGAGGCCTGGGCCGGATTACCAAATGGATGACTTCCCTGTGAGTACTGACATGGCATACTTTACCAAAGCCTGAAATTGCAGGAAACTAAACTCCTTAGTGCACAGGCAGGCTCCTAACAAGTACATTAAGCTCTGTCTGCTCACAGCCCAGTGCTCATCTCCGTTCCCTACCAAATATCAAGGCTCACGTCTGTCCGGCATAGAGATCCATGCCGGCAGCTACCAGCGGATCTCTGCTCCTGACCACCTATCCTCCAGTCTGCCGTACCATCATGTTTATCTCAGGGTAGTTGGTCACTTCCACTAACAGAACGGTTAGCTGCCGTGTCCACACCTGCCACTGTGTGACCTGAATCTTCCTCCTTTTGGTGTAAATCTCACAACTACCACCATATTTTAGGTCCTTATCTAACCATCTAAAAAGAGGTATTTATGGACCTTTCCCGTAGTGAAATCATATAAGAAAACTTACAGGGCATTTCACTTCATAGCCATAGACATTTGCTTAGAAATTTATGTTTTTTTTGTACATGTTGTGGCTTATTTGTGGCATATGTAATGCTTAAAAAATTTTTTTTTTGTATATTATTAAACAGATATTTTTATTATTCATGTTTATATAAAGATTTTTTTGACACGCGCACCCAAAAATGGTTTGCAGCTCTTTATTGTTCTACCTCCAGTCTGCCCTATCAGCAGCTTGCTTTCGCTTGACCAACCACCAAGAGAGCAGCCACCGCGGAGCTACAGTATGGGTCTCGAAAGATGCTGCATCAAAATCTCACGAGATTTGCTTTCTCTCAAGACAAGGACTAAGGGGTCTATTCATGAAGCCGTGATAAGAGTGGAGTAGTGAGCCAGTGGAGAAGTTGCCCATGGCAATGAATCAGCTGCTACGTATAATTTTACAGATTGCACTTGAAAAATGTTATTTCAATGCTGATTGGTTGCCATGGGCTACTTCTCCACTGGCTCACTTCTCCACTCTTTTCACAGCTTCATGAATAGACCCTTATGACCCAAATGTATTAAGCTTTAACAAGAGATAAAGTAGAGATGGGCACTGTCATCAACTAAGTTGCTGTTTTCCTGTTTGATTATTTATGTACTCTGTAATTGGGCGCTGCGGAACCCTTGTGGCGCCATATAAATCAAGGATAATAATAATAATAAGTGATAAAGTACCAGCCAATCCTAATTGCCATGTCACAGGCTGTGTTTGTAAAATGACAGGAGCTGGTTGGCTGGTACTTTATCACTCTTTGTCCGTCTCCACTTTATCTCTTGTTAAAGTTTAATACATTTGGGCCTTAAGAATCATAGAGGCCAGGGACTTAAGCACCAGAGAGACATCACCGCACAGCATATCATGACTTGCATCAGTAGATTCAGTTCAACAGTGGCCACCAGGTGGGTGAGAGAGAAGTGATAGAGCCAGGGCTGCCATCAGAAATTGCGGGGCCCGGGACTGACAAAATAGGCAGCCCCCCCCCCCCACTATGGAGGAGTCAGCTTTACAATTGCACCAGTTAACGTGTGTGTTTGTGTGTATTATATACACACACACATGCATGCATACATACATACATACATACATACATGTGCCGCTGTCGGGAGGACCTGGGATGCTGATGCCGCTGCATGCCTGCCTCCATCCCCGCTGTTCTGCTGCTCTCCTCTGTCCTCCTGCAGCTGTATTGAAAATGTCCCTCCCAAAATGGCCGCCGCCTCAGAGAAGACAGCTATTCAAGATACTAGAGGGCTCCTCTAGTATCTTGAATAACTGTCTCCTCTGTGGCGGTGGCCATTTTGGGAGGAGGGAAGCTTTCAATACAGAGCTGCTGGAGGGTTGGAGGACAGCGGCAGAACAGCGGGAACAAACGCGGAATGGCAGGGACGGCGGCGGGTGGGCAGGTGGCTGCATGAGCATCCCGGGCCCTCCTCTCTTTGTCAGAGAGGCTGGGCCCGGGACAGCTGTGCCCCCAACACCTCCCTGATGGCGGCCCTGTATAGAGATGACTGACACTGTTATGTATAGGTTGGCAATGGAGCAGGTTGACACTGTGTATATAGTAGTGATGAGCACCGGAAATTTTTCGGGTTTTGTGTTTTGGTTTTGGGTTCGGTTCCGCGGCCGTGTTTTGGGTTCGAACGCGTTTTGGCAAAACCTCACCGAATTTTTTTTGTCGGATTCGGGTGTGTTTTGGATTCGGGTGTTTTTTTTCAAAAAAACCTAAAAAACAGCTTAAATCATTGAATTTGGGGGTCATTTTGATCCCATAGTATTATTAACCTCAATAACCATAATTTCCACTCATTTCCAGTCTATTCTGAACACCTCACACCTCACAATATTATTTTTAGTCCTAAAATTTGCACCGAGGTCGCTGGATGACTAAGCTCAGCGACCCAAGAGGCCGACACAAACACCTGGCCCATCTAGGAGTGGCACTGCAGTGTCAGGCAGGATGTCCCTTCCAAAAAATACTCCCCAAACAGCACATGACGCAAAGAAAAAAAAAAGGCGCAATGTGGTAGCTGTGTGACTAAGATAAGCGACCCAAGTGGCCGACACAAACACCTGGCCCATCTAGGAGTGGCACTGCAGTGTCACGCAGGCTGGCCCTTCAAAAAACTACTCCCCAAACAGCACATGACGCAAAGAAAAAAAGAGGCGCAATGAGGTAGCTGTGTGACTAAGATAAGCGACCCAAGTGGCCGACACAAACACCTGGCCCATCTAGGAGTGGCACTGCAGTGTCACGCAGGCTGGCCCTTCAAAAAACTACTCCCCAAACAGCACATGACGCAAAGAAAAAAAGAGGCGCAATGAGGTAGCTGTGTGACTAAGATAAGCGACCCAAGTGGCCGACACAAACACCTGGCCCATCTAGGAGTGGCACTGCAGTGTCACGCAGGATGGCCCTTCCAAAAAACACTCCCCAAACAGCACATGACGCAAAGAAAAATGAAAGAAAAAAGAGGTGCAACATGGAATTGTCCTTGGGCCCTCCCACCCACCCTTATGTTGTATAAACAGGACATGCACACTTTAACCAACCCATCATTTCAGTGACAGGGTCTGCCACACGACTGTGACTGAAATGACGGGTTGGTTTGGACCCCCACCAAAAAAGAAGCAATTAATCTCTCCTTGCACAAACTGGCTCCACAGAGGCAAGATGTCCACATCATCATCATCCTCCGATATATCACCGTGTATATCCCCCTCCTCATAGATTATCAATTCGTCCCCACTGGAATCCACCATCTCAGCTCCCTGTGTACTTTGTGGAGGCAATTGCTGCTGGTCATTGTCTCCACGGAGGAATTGATTATAATTCATTTTAATGAACATCATCTTCTCCACATTTTCAGGATGTAACCTCGTACGCCGATTGCTGACAAGGTGAGCGGCGGCACTAAACACTCTTTCGGAGTACACACTTGTGGGAGGGCAACTTAGGTAGAATAAAGCCAGTTTGTGCAAGGGCCTCCAAATTGCCTCTTTTTCCTGCCAGTATACGTACGGACTGTCTGACGTGCCTTCTTGGATGCGGTCACTCATATAATCCTCCACCATTCTTTCAATGGGGAGAGAATCATATGCAGTGACAGTAGACGACATGTCCGTAATCGTTGTCAGGTCCTTCAGTCCGGACCAGATGTCAGCATCAGCAGTCGCTCCAGACTGCCCTGCATCAGCAGTCGCTCCAGACTGCCCTGCATCACCGCCAGCGGGTGGGCTCGGAATTCTGAGCCTTTTCCTCGCACCCCCAGTTGCGGGAGAATGTGAAGGAGGAGATGTTGACAGGTCGCGTTCCGCTTGACTTGACAATTTTCTCACCAGCAGTTCTTTGAACCCCAGCAGACTTGTGTCTGCCGGAAAGAGAGATCCAAGGTAGGTTTTAAATCTAGGATCGAGCACGGTGGCCAAAATGTAGTGCTCTGATTTCAACAGATTGACCACCCGTGAATCCTTGTTAAGCGAATTAAGGGCTCCATCCACAAGTCCCACATGCCTAGCGGAATCGCTCTGTCTTAGCTCCTCCTTCAATGTCTCCAGCTTCTTCTGCAAAAGCCTGATGAGGGGAATGACCTGACTCAGGCTGGCAGTGTCTGAACTGACTTCACGTGTGGCAAGTTCAAAGGGCAGCAGAACCTTGCACAACGTTGAAATCATTCTCCACTGCGCTTGAGACAGGTGCATTCCACCTCCTATATCGTGCTCAGTTGTATAGGCTTGAATGGCCTTTTGCTGCTCCTCCAACCTCTGAAGCATATAGAGGGTTGAATTCCACCTCGTTACCACTTCTTGCTTCAGATGATGGCAGGGCAGGTTCAGGCGTTTTTGGTGGTGCTCCAGTCTTCTGTACGTGGTGCCTGTACGCCGAAAGTGTCCCGCAATTCTTCTGGCCACCAACAGCATCTCTTGCACGCCCCTGTCGTTTTTTAAATAATTCTGCACCACCAAATTCAAGGTATGTGCAAAACATGGGACGTGCTGGAATTTGCCCAGATTTAATGCACACACAATATTGCTGGCGTTGTCCGATGCCACAAATCCACAGGAGAGTCCAATTGGGGTAAGCCATTCCGCGATGATCTTCCTCAGTTGCCGTAAGAGGTTTTCAGCTGTGTGCGTATTCTGGAAAGCGGTGATACAAAGCGTAGCCTGCCTAGGAAAGAGTTGGCGTTTGCGAGATGCTGCTACTGGTGCCGCCGCTGCTGTTCTTGCGGCGGGAGTCCATACATCTATCCAGTGGGCTGTCACAGTCATATAGTCCTGAGCCTGCCCTGCTCCACTTGTCCACATGTCCGTGGTTAAGTGGACATTGGGTACAACTGCATTTTTTAGGACACCGGTGAGTCTTTTTCTGAGGTCTGTGTACATTTTCGGTATCGCCTGCCTAGAGAAATGGAACCTAGATGGTATTTGGTACCGGGGACACAGTACCTCCAACAAGTCTCTAGTTGGCTCTGCAGTAATGATGGATACCGGAACCACGTTTCTCACCGCCCAGGATGCCAAGGCCTCAGTTATCCGCTTTGCAGCAGGATGACTGCTGTGATATTTCATCTTCCTCGCAAAGGACTGTTGGACAATCAATTGCTTGGTGGAAGTAGTAAAAGTGGTCTTACGACTTCCCCTCTGGGATGACCATCGACTCCCAGCAGCAACAACAGCAGCGCCAGCAGCAGTAGGCGTTACACGCAAGGATGCATCGGAGGAATCCCAGGCAGGAGAGGACTCGTCAGAATTGCCAGTGACATGGCCTGCAGGACTATTGGCATTCCTGGGGAAGGAGGAAATTGACACTGAGGGAGTTGGTGGGGTGGTTTGCGTGAGCTTGGTTACAAGAGGAAGGCATTTACTGGTCAGTGGACTGCTTCCGCTGTTGCCCAAAGTTTTTGAACTTGTCACTGACTTATGATGAATGCGCTGCAGGTGACGTATAAGGGAGGATGTTCCGAGGTGGTTAACGTCCTTACACCTACTTATTACAGCTTGACAAAGGCAACACACGGCTTGACAAATGTTGTCCGCATTTCTGGAGAAATACTTCCACACCGAAGAGCTGATTTTTTTGGTATTTTCACCAGGCATGTCAATGGCCATATTCCTCCCACGGACAACAGGTGTCTCCCCGGGTGCCTGACTTAAACAAACCACCTCACCATCAGAATCCTCCTGGTCAATTTCCTCCCCAGCGCCAGCAACACCCATATCCTCCTCATCCTGGTGTACTTCAACACTGACATCTTCAATCTGACTATCAGGAACTGGACTGCGGGTGCTCCTTCCAGCACTTGCAGGGGGCGTGCAAATGGTGGAAGGCGCATGCTCTTCACGTCCAGTGTTGGGAAGGTCAGGCATCGCAACCGACACAATTGGACTCTCCTTGTGGATTTGGGATTTCGAAGAACGCACAGTTCTTTGCTGTGCTTTTGCCAGCTTGAGTCTTTTCATTTTTCTAGCGAGAGGCTGAGTGCTTCCATCCTCATGTGAAGCTGAACCACTAGCCATGAACATAGGCCAGGGCCTCAGCCGTTCCTTGCCACTCCGTGTGGTAAATGGCATATTGGCAAGTTTACGCTTCTCCTCCGACAATTTTATTTTAGATTTTTGAGTCCTTTTTTTACTGATATTTGATGTTTTGGATTTTACATGCTCTGTACTATGACATTGGGCATCGGCCTTGGCAGACGACGTTGATGGCATTTCATCGTCTCGGCCATGACTAGTGGCAGCAGCTTCAGCACGAGGTGGAAGTCGATCTTGATCTTTCCCTATTTTTGGAACCTCAACATTTTTGTTCTCCATATTTTAATAGGCACAACTAAAAGGCACCTCAGGTAAACAATGGTGATGGATGGATACTAGTATACTTATGGATGACGAGCGACTGCCGACACAGAGGTAGCTACAGCCGTGGACTACCGTACTGCGTCTGCTGCTAGTATAGACTGGATGATAATGACATAAAAAATATATATATATCACTACTGCAGCCGGACAGGTATATATTATATAATGACGGACCTGCTGGACACTGTCAGCTCAGCACTGCAGACTCCTAAAGTAAGCTACTAGTATCAAGAAGATAGAAAAAAAAAAAAAACACCACGGGTAGGTGGTATACAATTATGGATGGACGAGCGACTGCCGACACAGAGGTAGCTACAGCCGTGGACTACCGTACTGCGTCTGCTGCTAATATAGACTGGATGATAATGATATAAAAATATATATATATATCACTACTGCAGCCGGACAGGTATATATTATATAATGACGGACCTGCTGGACACTGTCAGCTCAGCACTGCAGACTCCTAAAGTAAGCTACTAGTATCAAGAAGATAGAAAAAAAAAAACACCACGGGTAGGTGGTATACAATTATGGATGGACGAGCGACTGCCGACACAGAGGTAGCAACAGCCGTGGACTACCGTACTGCGTCTGCTGCTAATATAGACTGGATGATAATGATATAAAAAATATATATATATCACTACTGCAGCCGGACAGGTATATATTATATAATGACGGACCAGCTGGACACTGTCAGCTCAGCACTGCAGACTCCTAAAGTAAGCTACTAGTATCAAGAAGATAGAAAAAAAAACACCACGGGTAGGTGGTATACAATTATGGATGGACGAGCGACTGCCGACACAGAGGTAGCTACAGCCGTGGACTACCGTACTGCGTCTGCTGCTAATATAGACTGGATGATAATGATATAAAAAATATATATATATCACTACTGCAGCCGGACAGGTATATATTATATAATGACGGACCTGCTGGACACTGTCAGCTCAGCACTGCAGACTCCTAAAGTAAGCTACTAGTATCAAGAAGATAGAAAGAAAAAAAACACCACGGGTAGGTGGTATACAATTATGGATGGACGAGCGACTGCCGACACAGAGGTAGCTACAGCCGTGGACTACCGTACTGCGTCTGCTGCTAATATAGACTGGATGATAATGATATAAAAAATATATATATATATATATATATCACTACTGCAGCCGGACAGGTATATATTATATAATGACGGACCTGCTGGACACTGTCAGCTCAGCACTGCAGACTCCTAAAGTAAGCTACTAGTATCAAGAAGATAGAAAGAAAAAAAAACACCACGGGTAGGTGGTATACAATTATGGATGGACGAGCGACTGCTGACACAGAGGTAGCTACAGCCGTGGACTACCGTACTGCGTCTGCTGCTAATATAGACTGGATGATAATGATATAAAAAATATATATATATCACTACTGCAGCCGGACAGGTATAAATTATATAATGACGGACCTGCTGGACACTGTCAGCTCAGCACTGCAGACTCCTAAAGTAAGCTACTAGTATCAAGAAGATAGAAGAAAAAAAAAAACACCACGGGTAGGTGGTATACAATTATGGATGGACGAGCGACTGCCGACACAGAGGTAGCTACAGCCGTGGACTACCGTACTGCGTCTGCTGCTAATATAGACTGGATGATAATGATATAAAAAATATATATATATCACTACTGCAGCCGGACAGGTATATATTATATAATGACGGACCTGCTGGACACTGTCAGCTCAGCACTGCAGACTCCTAACGTAAGCTACTAGTATCAAGAAGATAGAAAGAAAAAAAAACACCACGGGTAGGTGGTATACAATTATGGATGGACGAGCGACTGCCGACACAGAGGTAGCTACAGCCGTGGACTACCGTACTGCGTCTGCTGCTAATATAGACTGGATGATAATGATATAAAAAATATATATATATCACTACTGCAGCCGGACAGGTATATATTATATAATGACGGACCTGCTGGACACTGTCAGCTCAGCACTGCAGACTCCTAAAGTAAGCTATTAGTATCAAGAAGATAGAAAAAAAAAAAACACCACGGGTAGGTGATAGGTGGTATACAATTATGGATGGACGAGCGACTGCCGACACAGAGGTAGCTACAGCCGTGGACTACCGTACTGCGTCTGCTGCTAATATAGACTGGATGATAATGGTATAAAAAATATATATATATCACTACTGCAGCCGGACAGGTATATATTATATAATGACGGACCTGCTGGACACTGTCAGCAGAATGCGTTTATAGAATAAAAACACCACACGACGAGTGTTTAACTTTTTCAGGCAGACAATCACAATATACTGGTGGTCAGTGGTCACTGGTCAGTCACACTGGCAGTGGCACTCTGGCAGCAAAAGTGTGCACTGTTAAAATATGTACTCCTGCTATAACTGCTCCCCAGTCTCCCCCACAATTAAGCTGTGTGAGCAGTGAGCACTCAGCACAGTCAGATATACAGTATTACATAGATGATGCAGCACACTGAGGCTGAGCACAGATATGGTATGTGACTGTGTCACACTGTGTATCTTTTTTTTTTCAGGCAGAGAACGGATTATATTAAATAATAATAAAACTGCACTGGTGGTCACTGGTCAGTCACTAGTAAACTCTGTACTCTCTGAGTACTCCTAACTTCCTAAGCTCCAGTAAATCAAGTGTCTCACTCTCACTCTCTATTTCTATTTTCTAAACGGACAGGACGCCAGCCACGTCCTCTCCCTATCAATCTCAATGCACGTGTGAAAATGGCGGCGACGCGCGGCTCCTTATATAGAATCCGAGTCTCGCGATAGAATCCGAGCCTCGCGAGAATCCGACAGCGGGATGATGACGTTCGGGCGCGCTCGGGTTAACCGAGCAAGGCGGGAAGATCCGAGTCAGCCTCGGACCCGTGTAAAAAGGCTGAAGTTCGGGGGGGTTCGGATTCCGAGGAACCGAACCCGCTCATCACTAGTATATAGGTGACTGATACTGTGTACGTGGAGATAGAAGGAGCAGATCTGCGCAGATGGACATCAGGCATATGACACTGTGTATATTGGCATTAGGGGCACTGACAGCATTGGTTTGATGGTGTATTGATTTTTATTTGCAGATTTGTATGTGTTTTGCAGTTCAAATCGCGATTTTACTGCTCTGTTTGCCTTTATTAAAGTAACATTCTGTCTGTCACTGCTGTGTGGCAATGTCTCATAGATGTGCTAGATCATTTTAAATTGTTGTGTGTTTTTGTCTCTTAGTTTTGCCAGTCAGCTCGCTGCAGCATATGGCCAAAATTGGTGAATACAATATTGTGAGGTGGGAGGTGGTCAAATATGACTGGAAATGATAGAAAGTAAATGTTAGTGGGTTGATAATACTGTAGGAACAAAAACAAGCTCAAACTTTTTTTTTAATTGTTTAAAAAAAAAATACAGATCCAAAACCAGAACCAAAAGCAAAATATGAAAATTAATCCAGATCTAAAACCAAAACCAAAACAAAGGAGTCAGTGCACAGCTCTACAACTTATGCTTCTTCTTTGGGTTTAAGGGGGTAATTCAGATCTGATCGCAGCAGCAAATTTGTTAGCAGTTGGTCAAAACCATGGCCCTCATTGCGAGTTGATTGCCCGCTAGCAGTTTTTAGCAGCTTTGCAAACGCATAGTCGCCGCCCACGAGGGAGTGTATTTCCGCTTTGCAGGAGTGCGAACGCATGTGCAGCAGAGCGGCTGCAAACACATTTTGTGCAGAACAAGATCAGCCCTGTAGTTACTTATTTTGTGCGATGATTGCTGCGACGAATAACATGGTAATGATGTCAGAAACCCGCCCAGCAAACGCCCGGCCACGCCTGCGTTTTTCCAAACACTCCCAGAAAATGGTCAGTTGTCACCCAGAAACTCCCATTTCCTGTCAATCTCCCTGCGTTCGCCAGTATGACTGAAAGTGTCGCTAGAAACTGCAAAACCACAATGCTCTTTGTACCCGTACGCTGCGTGTGCGCATTGTGGAGCATACGCATGCGCAGTTTTACAGTTTTATTAACTGATTGCTACGCAGCAAACAACGGCAGCTAGCGAACAACTCGGAATGAGGGCCCGTGTGCACTGCAGGGGGGGGGGGTTGCCCAACTGCTAACAAATTTGCTGCTGCAATCGGATCTGATTTATACCCTAACTATTGGCTCTCTTGCTTACAGAGACAGAACTACACCCAAGCATATCAATTACTGAGCACCTTGGGAATAACTGACAAAACCTGATTTGCATATGGGAAATAGGGGTGCAAGAGTCCGCAAGAAATTTGACATAAACAGTTGGCTTGTATTTAATCCATGGTACTCAACCTACTGCAGTGTCTGTATGTGACCCCTCTATTTCGATTTTTTTTTTTTGATCAAACATTTTCAGCACTCACCTAATTACATTCCAAACTGTTTTTCATCTAAAATCAGGGAATATTAGTTTCCAAAACACAGCAAAAATTTGTCAAGCTTACCAACTACATCAAGGTCTTCTCTCCTAGTCAGCCCCTACACCAGGCATTCCCAACGTGGGTCCTCAAGGCACATCTCCAGTGCAGGTTTTAGTGATACCCAGGCTTCATCACAGATGGTTAAGTAAAACTAACTATGGCAATTAAGTATCCTGTACTTAAGCATGGATATCACTAAAACCTGGACTGTTAGTGTGCCTTGAGCAGGGCTGTCTTTTTGTATGGGCTCAATGGGCAGTTGCCCAAGGGCCCCAGGAGTATAAGGGCCCTAAGCTTATAGCTGAGGGTCCCCTTTTTCCAGGGGTACCAGATTTTTGAAAGTTGACCATAGGGAACTGGACCACTGACTTCAAAGCAGTGGTCCCCATCCAAGCCTGTTAATTGCTCTTCCCAGACAGATATCTCGAGTTCTGTCTGACTTCGAGTTTTTCTGAGAGTAGACTCCAAAAGCTGGGACCTTAGCCTTTCAGTGAACACTGGCAGCTTGTCTCTACTGTGCCCAGAATCAGAGATATCAGACTGGTCCCTGCTCCAGATCCATACGCCTGGCATGTAGTTTTATATTGTCATCAGTGGATTGCTCTGGCTCCTGAACGCTGATCTCCAAGTCCCCAGTACTTCCTGAAAGGTGGCTTTGACTAGTTTTTATCCCATTGAAAGCTATGAAATCTATTTCTGGGATCTGGGAACTGGAGATATCTACGGACCAGCAAACTGACTTCCCATCGGAAAATTATGAATATTAAGTTCACTCCAATATCCACCCCTCTCCTGCCCCTTCATTCAGTCCAGTCTACAGTTTAGTGTTCTCCCTGTGCAGTAAAGGAGTAATTAGCAGAAATGATTGCTCCATGTCCCACATGCCGAGCAGAAGATAGAACACCCCCTACCGCCCGCGGTACATCAAATCTGCCGCTGATAGCACTCCCCCACCACTATCGCTGGAGGATGAGTAGGGGCTCCAGTGCATTGCTTTTCCCAGGGGCCTACACTGTTGTTAATACGGCCCTGGTCTTGAGGACTGAGGTTGAGTATGTCTGCTCTACACTGACTAAAAAAAAAAAATATGAGCATTGCTCTTCATTATTTGGGTATCACAGAGATTTTAAATATAAATGATGCTTCTTCCATGGTTTTCCATTATTGCAGCATGTTGGAAATATGCTATAAAAAAATCTTGTAAGGTCTTCACTGTCTCCAGTATGCATGCGCAGTGGGATCCATGGGGCACACTGTTGCCAATCTAAGGTTTCCACTGCAATGAGCCACAGGACAGACCTGGATGGGGGACCACACTGCACTGGGAAGGGGTAAGCATTTATACAATGGGGATGTAGCGAAAAGGGCGAGAGACAGAACAGCAGAGGAGCAGCAGCTGACCAAGGAGTATGGTATATGACAAGTCCAGTGGTGCAAGTAGAAAAAAAGATCTTAGTGGTACTGTGTGCACTACAAAAAATGGGTGTGTCCACATGCCACATGGGACATGGCCAATGAAAATGGGAGCGTGATACACATATGCCCCCAATAGTGGCAGATACACATATGCCCCCAATAGTGCCAGATACACATACGACCAGTGCCAGGTACACATATGCCCCCACAGTGCCAGATACACATATGCCCCCACAGTGCCAGATACACATATACCTGATATTCCCCCACAATGCAAGATATGCCCCCCACAGTGCCAGATACACATATGCTATCACATTGCCAGATTTGCCCCCATGGTGCCAGATACACAGGACCCAGAGTGCCAGATATACCCCCACAGTGCCAGATACACATGCCCCCTCAGTGCTAGATATGCCCCCACAGTGCTAGATATGCCCCCCACAGTGCCAGATACACATGCCCCCTCAGTGCTAGATATGCCCTCACAGCACCAGAAATACGTATTCCCCCACAGTGCCAGATATGCCCAAACAGTGACAGATATACTTCCACTTTACCAGATACACATGCCCCCAGAGTTCCAGATATGCCCCCACAGTGCCAGATATGCCCTCAACAGTGCCAGATACACATGTCCCCACAGTGCCAGATACACATATGCCCCCACAGTGCCAGATATGCCCCCACAGTGTTAGATATGCCCAAACAGTGCCAGATACACATGCCCCCATAGTGCCAGATATGCCCCCAGAGTGCCAGATATGCCCAAACAGTGCCAGATACACATGCCCCTGCTTTGCTAGATACACATGTCCCCCACAGTGGCAGATATGCCCCCAGCAGTGCAATTGCTCTCCGTTGCAGCTGCCTGGGGCCGGCACTGGTCCATTGCTGTTGCTGCTGCGGAGAGGAGAGAGGAGAGCGCAGCACGAGCCCCTCCTGCCCCTCTCCTGCCCTCAGTCCGGTCTCCAAGTCCTCCTGCGGTGGCGGCGTCCTGTATATCAGATCTGGCGCCGGTCCACGAGCCAATCAAAACTCGCGGTCCAGCAGCAGCAGCTCCTGATTAGCTGCCAGTCTGCAAGCTCTGATTGGCTCACAGACCGGCATTTCAGTCAGTGTAATACACGCCGCCGCTGGACTCAGGGGGGGAGTGGGAGTGACTGGGCAGTCAGGACGGAGAGGAGCAGGAGAGGAGAGGCGTATGCTGCACTCTCCTCTTGCCAACACCCGGTGTCTGCAAGGTGGCGGCCCAGCGGTACTGCGTATTGGCTGGGAATTTCTTACCAGTACGCAATACCACCCCATACCACCATACTTGCAGCACTAAACAAGTCCAATAAACTAGTCTAGTGCTATAATGTAACAGTTGGACATACAGATAGTGGCACATTATAGATTTCTGTAGCAGTTGTATCATGTCACAGGGGCAAACGCAGGATTTCTAGAGGGGGGTTTTCCAAATGCAATCCACAATCTCCCACTCTGCAGAACATTGGACAAATGCGAGAGTCTGGGGGAGCGGTAGAAGAACCTACTACCCTGGACATTAATGTACACATTGGTCTCTTTATACACTGGATAGTGTATGGAATACAGTATTACTATTTAACACCATAGATGGTATATAGTAAAGGCTGTATCTAACATTTAACTAATAGAACAAAAAAAATAACTTGTCAGGAAAAGTTGAACATCCCGTAATAAATAAAAACACAAACATAACAGAACCAGTAGTAGACAGAACTGCACTTTCTAAGCACACATTCTCCCACCTCATGGTAAGAGTCCTGTCTCTTCTTCCTGGTAGCTACTCTCTGGTCCAGTGCACTGACTCAGCACCCAGGTCCACAAACTCAGCAAAGCTGGTAGAAGAAGCTGCTACCACTGGGCATGTGCAGGAGCTCTGCTCTGACCCATAAATTGCTCGCTGTGGTAGCAGTTCTAGTAATTGTATTATATACTATTGCTACTGTGGTCATAATCTGAGGAACTGGCCAAAAGGAGGGGGGTTTCCAGGCAACCAGAACCCCCCCCCCCCCCCCCCGCGTTTGCCTATGTGTCAGGTAACTTCCTTCGTACAACATGTACTGTACAGCTTGTAGGATAATAGATGAGATGAATCAGGTATAGTTTTCTAATTATTTGCATGCAACAATACATTCCAAAATCATTTTCAGCAAATACAAAGTGTTTTGCTACATCAAAAACAGTATGGTGTCATTACACAGACAAAGGAAACGAGTTAAAAATGTAGTCTTTACATAATATCCAGCTTTCTATAGCAGGAAAATGTAAAATGCAGCTAATGCTTTCCAACAGCGGTGTGATTAGTGACAGACTGACATATTGTGGCAGTTCCAAGCTCCAGTCGTTCTAGAACACTAACTAAACAATAGACTGAATTCTATTTTGCAAAGTCATAAAGCAAATTATACTATTCATTCTGCATCATTTTCAGTATGCACTGCTTTTTATTTAACCTGCACAATTCACTAGAATATGCAATGTCTAAATATACCAGCTGAGCAGACTTTGGAGCCACTAATGGTGCATGTAAATAATTTACGACTAATATTGCAGGTTATGAGGGTTATTTACTACAGCTGTTCAAAGGTGAAAATCTGCACTAAAATCATAAGCAGTCATTCAAACATTGGCTTTCATTGTATAATTTGCACTAGCCAAGTAAAAGCTATTATCTGGCTGCTTTGGTTATAGGACAGAATTGCACCTTTGTGCTATTTACATAAATAAACAGAAGACGCCTAATGTATGAATTGGCATGTACTGTATATTCCGGGATGCCTAATGTGGATACAGGGTACAAAGTACCCAGGCTTCTTTAGAGGCTGGGATAGAGTATCCACCAGTTCTAAATAATTCAGAAACATTCCAGTACAACACCCTGTATTGATTCAATACAGGATGCAGTTCTTTCCAGTATTCCAGTTCAAACCACTGAATTGTGATTGCATCGCTGGTGGGCATTTGCATGCTGGATGGCCTTACCCTTTGCTGGGCACCCCCAGCATGCGACCATAAGCAGTTGCAAGTTTACTAAATTAGCAAAAGTGCAACTGATGCTGAATAAAGTCCACAGTTTGTTCTGCAGCTTTAGTGTTCTTTTTTGTTGGGGCATTTATTTGATGGTTTTGAATGTGATACCACTACAGTGTCCTTTCCTAAACTGTCTTCCCCCCTGAAACACCTTTACTAGATGTGGTGGTACTATCATGTCTGGCAGCAGCCTTGGCACTAGTACTTAGTTGCTGCTCCTGCTCTTCTATCGACTGATAGTAATCCATACTGACTCAGTGCTTATATATGTGAACGCAGTGGGTTACAGCACCTACAGCACACACAAGTTATACAAAAAACTATAGTATTTATTAATTTATTTGAACTTTTATTCAAAATGACAACTCACACTGCAGATTCACATGCTTATATTATTTATGTGAATACAGTGGGGTACGGCCTGTGAAGTCACAATGCTTATATTATTTATGTGAATGCAGTTGGATATGGCCATGGTGTTGCTTATATTTATGTGGATGCAGTTGGGTACAGCACCTACAACAGACACCAGTTGTACAAAAAACATATTAGCTCTGGGCTGCACTGCAGTGTTTTCTGCACCAAGGGTTAATGCTGCCGTATATGGAGCTGTGTGCTACAGCTGCAGTGTTGGAAGTGACAAAAAAACAACTACACCAGTGTGACTCATAGGGTTAAACAGCAGCACCAGTGTGACACACTTAGACAAGAGATGTAACTTTCAAGTTCCTGCACTATACAAAATAATAAACAATGATTTGCTCACCGCCTGCACTGTATCTAGCTTTGCCAGTATTAACAATAAGGGGACTAGAGTGAACAAATAGGTTAGTTCAGCACTGGAGTGGATGGACAGATACTGTAGTTCTGCTCAGCAGCACTGGAGTGGATGCTAATCCAGCTCTGCCAGTGTCTACTGTGAAATGGCACCTGAATCTCGCTGCAGGGACTTATATTGAATCCAAAACTCGCAAGATCTGATGCTGGAATAATGACATTTTGCCTCAGTTTGGAATCCAAGCAAAGTGGAAAAACCGAAGCCGACGCTCGGATTCCCTCAGATTCCGGAAGTTCGGTTGGGCTCGGTTTTCAGAAAACCGGGCCCGCTCATTTCTAATTAGCACTGTATCAAAAAAGGACAACAATGATGTGTGTTACAAAATGACAACAATAAATATTCAGGGGGAGATTTATTAAAGTTAGGTTTGCAAAACTGATTTTATGTGTGGCTTATGTACATACAGCGATATTTGCTTAAAGAAAAACACATTAAATCATGTGATTACAAAAATACAGTCCTGAAACCACTGTTCTGATTCTATCACATTGTCAGAATAAAACTTGTGTAAAATATGGCCATTCACATCAGTCCCTGCCCCTTACAATCTATGGGGCAGATGTATTAACCTGGAGAAGGCATAAGGAAGTGATAAACCAGTGATAAATGCACCAGCTAATCAGCTCCAATATGTAAATTAACAGTTAAGAGTTGACTGGCTGGAGTGTTTATCACCTTGCATTTATCACTGGTTTATCACTTCCTTATGCCTTCTCCAGGTTAATACATCTGCCCCTCTATTCCCTACCACATGTACACGCACACACATTCACACTAGGGTTAAGTTTGTTGTGATCCAATTAACCTACCAGTATATATTTTGGGGGGTTTGTGGGAGGAAACCGGAGTACCCGGAGGAAACCCGCGTAGCGTAAGTACGGGAAGAATATACAAACTCCACACAGTTAGGGCCATGGTGGGAATCGAACCCATGACCTCAGTGCTGTGAGGCAGTAATACTAACCATTACACCATCCGTACTGCCCTTTCACCGTTCAGAATTGATTTTGCTGGTAGCTCTTCTCCAAAACAGCTTCTGATGACTCGTACTGAGAAACAAGAAGGCGATCTGGCCTAAGTTATGCATTCTCTACAGAGCTTTGTGTAGTGTATGGAAGTACAAAGAACTGTTACAGAAGTGTCATAACCATAAGACAAAATAGCTTCTTTATGTTAGTAGTTGTGAATGCAAAAGCAGCAGAAAATACAATACATCTGTACTTTCTGTTTATAGAAATCTAATGGGAATCTCCTTTACTGCAGGACACAATGCAAATCTATGCCACAACATTTTTAGCTAGTATGATAATGTTTTAAGCACTGGAGAGGTCAATCTGAAAGCAGCCAATCAGAAACTAGCTGTATATTGTACTGCTACTGATGGTCATCATCATTATCATAATTGCATGTATTGCACCAGCGCCAGCACATACAAAACATGTGCTTCCTGACAGGTCATACTGCATTTGCACCCCCATCTATTTGAAGACATGCAAATTGCATGTAGACTATATCACGTGCTTGAAAGGAGATAGTGGCATGAAGGCACAGAGCCGGCCATAGGCAAACTAGGCAATTGCTTTAGGGCATTTGATATGCCTAGGGGCATCAGCAGCTTCTGCTGATTAAAATGATATGTGGTATGCCTATATTCAGTGTGTAGCATTTCATATGCAGATACAGCCACAGTCTCACAGTATATAGGCATGCTGCATATCATTTTAATCAGCAGAAGCTGCTTGTGCATCCTAGTCACATAGCAATGCAAATAAGATGCATTTTCATAAAAAAAAGTGGGTTGGTTGTGTAGTAGTGTTCGGAATATGTGTAAGGAGCATTATGTGTGTCATGTAAAAATTCATTAATAATGTGCAACATGTGTAAGGGGCACTATGTGTGTCATTATGTGTATAAGGACATTAATAATGTGCGGCATATGTGTAACAGGGTACTACTGTATGTGTGTCATGTGTATAGGGGCACTAATAATGTGCAGCAAATGTGTAGGGGGCACTATGAGTGTCATTATGTGTATAAGGGCATTAATAATGTGCGGCATATGTGTAAGGGACATTATATGTAAAAGGGCATTAATAAAGGTTGTCATAATGTGTAAGGCGCATTATGTTTATAAGGACATTAATAATGTGTCTCATATGTGTAAGCGGCATTACTGTATGGAATTATGTGTATAAATGCATTACTAATGTGTCGCATTATGTGTATAAGGTGCTCTACTATGTGGCGTTGCGTATAGAAAGGGCACTACTGTGTCGTCTAATGTGAATAAAGAGCAATAGGGTGTGGTGTAATGTGAATAAGGAGCAATTCAGTGTGATGTAATGTGAATAAGGGGCTCTACTGTGAGGAGTAACGTTTATAATGTAAAGTGATACTACTGTAGGATGTAATATGAATTATGGACACTATCGCATGATCAAATGTGTATAAAGTTGCAGTACTGTGTGGCGTAATTGGAATTGGGGTTACTATTGTGAGGCCATGCCCCTTGCCAGCATAAACACACCCTTTTTGGGCTGTGCGCCAAATGTGCAAACTATTCCTATTTAAAATATAGGTGGTACAAACACCAAAATAAGGACTGCTATGGATGAGGGGTGATGGTGCTGGGAAAGAGGTGCAAGGTCAGAGGCGGAACCAGCGGTGGTGCTAGGGGGCACCAGACAAAATCTTGCCTAGGGCATCATATTGGTTAGGGCCGGCTCTGTGAAGGCACATGGGAATACATACCATTTACTGGCAGGCAGGATGCCGGCTGTCCTTATCCCAACAGTGGCATCCTGCCCACCAGAATGCTGGCAGCGGGGTGAGCGCCACAGAATCCCCTTGCGGCCTCGCTGCGCTCACCAGTGCGTTGGACTCGCCACAGGTGGGACTTGTCGTGGACACCCACAAGTGGGAATAGTCCTGTTTTGCTGGGTTTCCGGCTGGCGGCATTGCCGGCTGGCGGGATTCCGGCGTTGGCATCCTGACCGCCGGGATCCAGCCAGCCAGCAAATTAAATGGATCCTGGCACATGTTAATATCAGTTTTTCTTCCTAATGACTTCACTTTTCTTTTCTTATAAATGCATGTGTTCTTTCTCTAGTGAAAGTATTAACTCATGTACACTGTAAATATAACAATAATATATAGTACATGCATCTTGTTGTAAGGTAGTCATACTGTACATATATGTAGAAAGCATGCTGTGGTTACCATCATTTGATAAACACCAAAAATTTCATATTTTTTAATATTCCATTATTTAATCTGGATTTTTTATTTCTTTTTGGATTTAAATCAAGGCAATGTTATCATGTCTGGTCTCTATTCTAAATCCCGAAAGTCAAACATTTAGTGAATGTCTTACGGGATGGGTAATACTAGGGAACTAGAGATGAGAAAGACTTTGGTAGCTGGGATTGTAGCACACAGCAACAAATTGTGTTTTTCCATCTTGTCACAGCAACGACATCATGCCCGAAATAATGATTCCCATCTGGATCAAACCAATTCAGTTCTTACTTCAAAATTCGATTTGTGTCATCTCTTCTTCTTTCAGCCATGTATATTCATTCCAGTAAATGTTTCTTTTCTTTTTTTCTTTTTTTTTTTGCAGTTTGCAGATAGAGAACTACAGAGGAAGAGGTACTATAAATGTAAGTAATTGGTACCCTTCATTTTATTCCCCTCCCTCCAACAATCCCTTCTGCATTGTATTAATTGGATAATAACTGTGTGGGACAAAAAAAAAATGTAAAAAACAAAAAAATATATAAAAGTTTTTATAATTAGTTTAATATTACAGTATACTGTATCTAAGGGGTGCTAGGAAATGTGAATCTATGTGAACAAAGCAGTAAACTATTGCAGCATGTAAAAGACTGTGGGGCCTATTCATCATCACTAATGGGCCCCCTATTGATGATGAATAAGCGTTAGTTAAAGATATTTTTTAGATGTTTTATGTATCGGGTCCATTATTTATTAGTGGCCCAAAAGGGTTACCTAATATTTAGCAAACTCCAAAAACTGAAAAGTTTTTGCTGTTTGCTTCCAAGAATCAACACTATCTTCAGATGGCGCTATTTCTGGCGACCTGCTCCTTCTCATGGGAAGTGCTGGGGTTGCAGAGAGGGATCCGAGCAGGTCCCTCTGCACCGCACAGCGAAACCTTTAGCTGCGCACATCCTCAGGTAAGGTTGGGGTGAGGCTGCGCTATATATATAAATATATATATATATATAGGTACAACAACAATCCTAGTAGTGTATCCAGTAATTCACAATTTATTAAGAAATATTAAAAATATGTTCACTTTTAAAAACTAGATACACCATAAATGCATGCATACCAAGAAGAATATAAAAAAATAATACAATTGTATATTCATACAATAGGAATAAAGCTTTGATTACCCAATCAACCAGGAACTTGTTGGAAAAGATTTTTATGGGAGTCCGTTCCAAATAATTCCCCTGTATAGTAAAGTCCAGAGTGGTATTTTTTCTAGGAGGTAAGCATATCCAATTGGGTCGCTGTGTTACCATTAGAGGGAAGTAGGCTCCAGAGTCTTTAATGGTGAGCACCTCATGCAATACGGTAGATGTAAATCCTTGCAACAGCTTGCTATTTGTAGTCCTCCGGTAGGAAAGTTCAAATATGGGCAAAGTCATTGGATAGTCCAGTTCTCCTCTATTAGGTTCCTGGTGTGGGTATTGATGCCCCTGACGCGTTTCTCTGTGTTCAGCTAGCAGCTTTATCAAAGGTCCTCAGGTGACAGATGTGCAGAAGGCTGGTACAATCCAGTAAATAACGCTGCTACTGAAGTAGCAGTGTTAAGGGATCACAGGGAGAGATGCTTTTGGAGCTGCTGTCCCCACACCAGAACATTGCCACAACTTGCAGCCAGTTGGAAACGTAATTATCAGTTGCCGGATGGCCCCTGATAATAAAAAGGCCACTCTGGGTGGATTGTGTGTTGATTGTCAAATGGCACAGCCCTACCTCAATAAGTAGATTTTGTTAAAAGATATGTACTAAGCTTTTGGCCGGGATGTAATGTAAGTCCGAGTTCAGTTGCCCTGCGTGATGCCGGCCGAACTGGGTAGTTTTTTTTAAATGGGCAATCATGTGCAAGGCTAAACCATGCATTCTACATGATTGCCCCTTTAAAAAACAATGAGCCAACGTCGGCCAGCAACCCACCGGTTTGCTGAACTTGGACTTCATTACATCCCAGCATTGGCAAGAGATAAAGTACCTGCCAATCAGCTCCTAACTGCCATGTTACAGTTTGAAAAATGACAGTTAATACTATAGCTGGTTGGTTGGTACTTTTTTTCCTAGTCGACTTTATCTCTTTCCAAGGTTTAGTACATAGGCTCCCTGATGTCTTGCATAACCAGAGTTGATGGTGCCCAGAGATAATACACTTACTGTATAGTGCCCCTTAATAATGGTTTAATTCTTATATTGAGCCGTAAAAATACATACTGGAAATACAAATGAGGGAAATGCGAGCGCAAAGTAAACATCATTTTGACAGTGATGACTACCACATTCACCAATTCACTTATATGGAATGAACAAAATCAAAATCTGACACGGAACTAAATAGTTCACGTGGCGGATGCCGCCAAATTGTAATATTAAAAATAATGTATAACTTTCTCCAAGCCATTATTCCCAAAGCCTGACTCTTCCAAAAACCTTATATGGCCTCCCCTTCATTTCTGTTCCTGCACTTGCTGACACATGATATAACCCTATGTATTTAAAACTACTCACTTCCTCCAATCTCTCCATTCTATACAGAATCTCAGTTGGAGTGGTTCTCTTTTCTGCAGTTCCCCAACATCTCCAGTTACATAGATCTACACTTAGGGGGGGTTCCAATTACAGGTGAAAAAAAACTGGGCACAAAAAACTTCAGTTTTTCCACTATTTTTCCCAATGTTTCACCTGTATTTTTTGCAGGCTATCCAATTTGGTAGGTTGTAAAAAAAAAAATACATTATCTCCCAAAAACCTGTGTGTTTTTCGGTAGAAACAGCCCCGTTTTTTCGGATGAAAACGGGGCTGTTTCCGGGATTTGGTTTCACCTGCTTGAGGCAGGTGAAACAAAATCCCTGAAAAACCGGCACGAGATGCGGCTTTACGGCGCTAATTGGATAACCCCTGGTGAGACAATTAGCCACGGCAATTAACCGCGGCTAATTGGATACCCTCCTTAATGTTAAATGTATAAATGTCATAGTCATAAACTATTTTTTCATATTTTTTTAAACCATAAATTTAGTGCCCCAATATTTGGCACCTAGGGCTCCTGCCCTACCAGCCTCAACCTAGTTATTTATCTGCATTTAATGATAGGTAAATCCTTTTGGAAAGTTCTGTTTTTTGTACATATATTTTTAATTTTGAATAGTCACAGCTATTCAGAAGAGCAAAGTAAAGTTTAGTAGAATTTCATTTTAGATTGCACCCATTAAAGTGTTGAGAAATGAGATTGCAACTCTCTATAGCAGGAAATGAGGCGTTAGCAGAGACTTTTATACAGATCTGAATAATATTCATGAAACCATTTATGTCATTTGCTATTGATTGTGCTTGCCAAAACTTCTTGAAAACTGAAAAAATGGTGAAACAATCTACATCAGTTTCACTAATCTCCAACGTGATCTCAAATATTACATGGATGTCTCCTATAGACTGACATAATTCAATGTAAAAACAAGGTAACATATTTTGCTCCAAGCAGTATCACCCCAGCATCCATCTCATACTACTTATAATAATATCTGACAGCATAGATATAAGTCTATGTGCAATTCATCATTATGCAATATGCAATTGATTTTTAGTTATTTATTACGTGCCATTAAAGTGTTGACCAAGGTATTTTATCCGGAGGGTCATCCAGAGTTCACAAACATAGTGTTAGCTTCTGCTGCCCTATTGATATCCACTATCGAAAGAAGATCATTATTCACTTAATGTACAGAAGGGTTTATCAACCAATCTAGGTGTTCCCACAATAGTACCTTAGGCTAATTGCAGCTGCAAATCAGTTTATTACATCTCTAAAAAAAAATCTCCTATTTTATTAATGAACTTGGGGAGGTATTGGGACAAAGGGGTTTTGTTTCATGAGTGTTTAATTTTGTTATTTTGCAATATTTTAACTACATTGGTTTCCAGTATGCAGAAGTATACACTAAGGGCCCTATGTACTAACATTGCCATACGTAATATATTGTTATCACATACAACAAGGCTCTGCTCAAAAACTGAGCTATTGCAAAGAAATAAAAAATAGCTGAAAAAGAAACAGCTCCTTGGTTATTTCGAGGAGGAGGAGAGAGAGCTGCGCAACCCACTGTTTAGTTGTGATTAATCTCATAGCCCTATGCTGCGTCCTTCATTCTTCCTGACTGCCATCGCTGGTTTGCCCCCTTGTTGGTAACCACCACATAAAGGCATCTGATAGGGAGCAAATATAAAGCAGAGTGGAACTGGGTAGATGTATCCTCCATTTTTGCCATAATACACAGACTCCCAATTGTTGCATTTACAAATACTAATGCAGAAAAAATTTGCTCCAACTTTTTAAATTTTCCATTGGTGTTTTAGAACATTAGACTTGATAGAGACTATTTTGTTGTTTTGACTTGTACCCGCTGTAAAGCTGAAAGTTAAAATAAGACGAGAGCTGAATTAGCTTGAGGCTATATAAGAGTCCTTAGTTTTTTGTAATTTGTTCAGAATGTGTCAACTGTTGCTAGGTAGATTAGACTTGGGGACATTTTTGGTTGGTCAGGATGGGCCTATCAGGGAAGTTTAAGGTGTGGCTATGTGTCTTTAAAAGGCTGGTGGAGAGCCTGGCATCAACCTTGCTGGCCCACTGTGACTTCTCTGCATTCCCACAGATCAAGTGCAAGATGCGTGGTATTCATTTTAAGTCACTGGAAGCCGCAGTTGAGACCTTCATACAGCATGTAGAAGACATACCTGCTTCAGACTGGTCAGCTGCTTCACCGAGTGGTTTGAGCACCTGCAATTTTGCATAGACTCCTCTGGAGAATACTTTGAAAAAATGTAATGTACACTTTGTTTGTACATACAGTATAACACGATTTGTGCATCCGGAAACTTATTGCACAACCAGGGCCGGTGCTAGGGTGTTCGGCGCCCCCCTGCAAACTATAAATTTGCGCCCTCCCATATTTTACAAAGGGACATTGTGCGGCAAAAAGGGATGTGGTTTCACAAGGAAGGAGCATGGCCACACAATAGTACCCCCATTTCAAATTACACCACATAGAAGCACAATCTTATTCACATTACTCCAGGCATAGTAGTGCTGTTTATACACATAATGGCCCTCATTCCGAGTTGATCGCATTAAGCTGCTTTTTGCAGCCCATGCGATCAACTATACTTCGCCTACTGGGGGGTGGGGTTTCCCATAGCAAGGCTGCGTTCGCTTGTGCGGCCCTGCTATGGGGAATAAATTTGTGCAGTTTGTAAGTAAGGCTAGACTTACTTACCAGCTGCGACGTTTTCAGCCTGTTCGGTCCTGGCTCTGACGTCAAACACCCGCCCTGGACACGCCTGCGTTTCTTCAAACACGCCTGCGATTTTCTTACCACTCCCTGAAATCGGCTCCGGATGCTGTGTTGCCAACCAGGAACGCCCACCGCCAGTCAATCTTCAAGCGATCGCCGCTTCGATCACTTTCTTCTTTCCCTTTGTCGTTACCTGGCGACGGACAACAACGCACGTGCGCATTACGGTTCCCGTGTGTGCGCAGTAGTGACCCGGCCACAGGTGTGCGAATGAAAGCATGCTGCGATTGAGTCAGAATGACCCCCAATGTCCGCAGTAGTGGCGCCGGTTATATACATAATAGCCTCTGTAGTAGCACTGCTTATATTATTATTATTATCAATTATTTATATAGTGCACACATATTCCGCTGCGCTTTACAGAGAATATTTGCTCATTCACATCAGTCCCTGCCCCAGTGGAGCTTACAATCCATATTCCCTGTCACATGTACACACAGACACATTTACGCTAGGGTTCATTTTGTTGGGAGCCAATTAACCTACCAGCATATATTTTTGGATTGTGGGAGGAAACCGGAGTACCCGGAGGAAACATACGCAAGTTCGGGGAGAATATACAAACTCCACACAGTTAGGGCCATGGTGGGAATCGAACCCATGACCTCAGTGCTGTGAGACAGTAATGCTAATCATTATACCATCCGTACTGTATACACATAATAGCCCCCGTAGCAGTACTGCTTATACACATAATAGCCCCTGTAGTAGCGCTGGTTATATACATAATAGCCCCTGTAGTAGCGCCGGTTACATATAATGCCACAGTGGTCGAAGTGGAAATTTCGAAGTGGGAGTATGGAAAAATGAAGGTTGCAATTCTGCGCGCTCCGGAAAAGGGGGCATCGTCACTCAAAAAGGGGTTGTGTCCATAAGTGTAATGTACCACTCCATATACCCCTTATACACATTATGTAACACATTATGTGCCCCTTTCACATTATAGCACACAGAATGAGCCGAAATTCACATTATAGCACACAGAGTGAGCCAAAATTCACATTACAGCACACATTATAGCACACAGAATGAGCTGAAATTCACATTATAGCACACAGAATGAGCCAAAATTCACATTATAGCACATGGAATGAGCCGAAATTTACATTATAGCACACGGTATAGGTATAGCATTATAGCACAGGATGGGAGCAGTAGTTCGGGGCAGTATAGGAGCAGTGGTGAGGAGCAGGGGGGTGCAGTATGGGAGCAGTGGTGCGGAGCAGGGGGGGCAGTATGGGAACAGTGGTGCGGAACAGGGGGGCAGCATGAGAGCAGTGGTGCGGAGCAGGGGGGGCAGTATGGGAGCAGTGGTGCGGAGCAGGGGGGGCCGTATGGGAGCAGTGGTGCGGAGCAGGGGGGCAGTATGGGAGCAGTGGTGCGGAGCAGGCCGGGGGCAGTATGGCAGCAGTGGTGCGGAGCAGGGGGGGCAGTATGGAAGCAGTGGTGCGGAGCAGGGGGGGCAGTATGGTAGCAGTGGTGCGGAGCAGGGGGGGAACAGTATGGCAGCAGTGGTGCTGAGCAGGGGGGGCAGTATGGTAGCAGTGGTGCGGAGCAGGGGGGGAACAGTATGGCAGCAGTGGTGCGGAGCAGGGGGGGCAGTATGGAAGCAGTGGTGCGGAGCAGGGGGGGACAGTATGGCAGCAGTGGTGCGGAGCAGGGGGGGCAGTATGGGAGCAGTGTTGCGGAGCAGGGGGGGCAGTATGGTAGCAGTGGTGCGGAGCAGGGGGGGAACAGTATGGCAGCAGTGGTGCTGAGCAGGGGGGGCAGTATGGTAGCAGTGGTGCGGAGCAGGGGGGGAACAGTATGGCAGCAGTGGTGCTGAGCAGGGGGGGCAGTATGGTAGTGAAAGGTGCTCGCTAAGTTAAACAAGAATGTCACCCGCTCCCCGTAGATCCTGGGTCCCGGTAGCCATCATTCCCTCCGTGGTCACTGCTCTCCATAGTTCCCATCCGCCGTCGCTCCCTCTGTGGACGGTGGCAGCAGCCTCACACAGGAGCCGCGGCACCGTGTCCCGCTCCTCCATTTCCACACTGCACGGCACACGAACGAAACCTGACCTGGCGCCTCAGGGGGGTGGGGGGGTT
The DNA here is from genome assembly GCF_028390025.1 of Pseudophryne corroboree. Classification (NCBI taxonomy): domain Eukaryota; kingdom Metazoa; phylum Chordata; class Amphibia; order Anura; family Myobatrachidae; genus Pseudophryne; species Pseudophryne corroboree. The sequence goes on from NC_086452.1 coordinate 405,610,624, forward strand.
ATGCACATTAATCGGCAGCAGGGGGGGACATTAATCAGTGGCAAGCGTGTGAGTGAGGGGTGCACACACCTATGGTCTGCACTGCATACTGCTATTAGTTAGAAGAAAAAAAAACCTTCTGGGTCAGTGGCGAAGTGCCGGCATGCCATACCGTTGCATACTGGCGCCGGCCCACTTCAACCACTGTAATGCCCTCAGAAGTGCCATTTATATAAATTATGCCCCCCACCCACACACACATACACATAGACAGATACACACACATACATACATACATACATACATACATACATACATACACACAGACACACAGGGCCGGTTCCGGGGCTTCTGGCGCCCCGGGCGGCATTAGGGTGTGTGGCTTCATACAGGGGGCGTGGTCAGTTACGCCCCCTGTACTGTTGTAGGATGTGCGGTGCGCGATGACGTCATCGTGCACCGCACAGCAAAGGTCCTCTCCACGAAGGTAAACTAGACGCTAAGCGTCTAGTTCCCTTCGTGGAGAGGACCTTTGCTGTGCGGTGCGCGATGACGTCAACGCGCACCACACATCATTACAGTGAAGGTCCTCTCCAGGAAGGGAAATTAGACGCTTAGCGTCTAGTTTCGCTTCACAGCGGGCAGCCCACGAAGGGAAACTAGACACTTAGCGTCTAGTTTCCCTTCACAATGGACAGCGGGACAGCGGGCCGCTGCAGCGGGGGGCACCACAGCAGCAGCGGATCTTGCCATGGTGCGGCGCCCTCCGGAAGGCGGCGCCCCGGGCAAAAGTCTTGCTTGCCCGTGGCAAGATCCGCTACTGCAGACACACGCAGACACACACACACAAACACTTTCCCTTCACATACCATCTGGCTGGCCACAGTTTCTGTCCTCCTCAGGCTCTGCAGCCTGGTCCCGTGTAGCTCCGCCCCTCGGTGCCGTGTAGCCCCGCGCCCTCTGTGCCGTGTAGCCCCTCCCCCTTTTTGGCCAGGATACGGAGGACACTGCAGGAAGGTAAGGGGAGGGTTGAGGCTAGATCCAAGTGGCCTAAGGGACCTTTTCCGTCAGGGGGAGGAGCCACGACACAAGAGGGAGGAGCTACGCCAGCGGGTCAGTTGCTCTAGTAGCCACGCCACCAACTATTACCTTTAGTAATTAGGTGGCGAGCGAAGCGAGCCACCGTGCCAAAGCGTGGCGAGCGAAGCGAGCCCGCGAGGGTACTTTTCGGGTACCTTGTTCGGCCATAGCTCCTCCCCCTGGTGACGGGTCTCCTCCCCTGGGTACGTCAGAAGGTCCCTTCTCCCACTCCGATATAGAATCAACCGTAACGGGAGGCTTCAAGCTGCCGGCGCCGCTGCCTGTCAAATGGTGTGACAGGCACAGCAGCCAGCAGTAGCAGCAGGGGGCCCAGGCGCTGCACAGGGATGCAGTGCAGGGACAGCGCCTCTCCCAGCCTGGCGCCTACCTGCACTGCATCCCTTTGCTGAGCGGGTAGCTCCGGCCCTGCTCAGGCAAAAATCCAGGGCATCAGGCGGTAGCAGGGGATCAGAGCAGGTGAGAGAGATGGCATTTCTGGGCCTCCCCTCACCTCCGTGCTCTGTATTAGCTGCACACCATGCGCCAACACATACTTGCCTACCTGACCCTCTCCATGAGGGAGAAAATGCTCTGTTCCTGGACTTTCCTGGTAATGTATGATTGCCATCACCTGTGGTGAGCTATTTAATTGATAAGAAAGGTGTTTCACCACAGGTGATGGCAATCATACATTACCAGGAAAGTCCAGGAACAGAGCATTTTCTCCCTCATGAAGAGGGTCAGGTAGGTAAGTATGCGCCAACAATACTTCCACAACTGGTGTGTATACTGTAAATTGTGGATATATTGTATAATGAGCATATTGTGGGTATCTTGTGTGTATTTTGGGTAAATTGCATATTGTGGGTATATTGTATACTATGTGAGTTGTACATTTTGTGTATTGTTACAGTATATTGGGCCTAATTCACACCTGATTGCAGCAGCAAAATCTTTCTCTAATGGGGGTCATTCCGAGTTGTTCGCTCGTTGCTGATTTTTGCTATATTGCGATTAGTCGCTTACTGCGCATGCGCAAGGTTCGCAGAGCGCATGCGCTTAGTTATTTTACACAAAAGTTAGGTATTTTACTCACGGCATAACGAGGAATTTTAATCGTTATGGTGATTGTACTGTGATTGACAGGAAGTGGGTGTTTCTGGGCGTAAACTGGACGTTTTCTGGGCGTCTGCGAAAAAACGCTGGCATTTCTGGGAAAAACGCGGGAGTGTCTGAAGAAACGGGGGAGTGTCTGGGCGAACGCTGGGTGTGTTTGTGACGTCAAACCAGGAACGAAACTGACTGAACTGATCGCAATGGCTGAGTAAGTCTGGAGCTACTCAGAAACTGCTAAGAAATTTCTATTCGCAATTCTGCTAATCTTTCGTTCGCAATTCTGCTAAGCTAAGATACACTCCCAGAGGGCGGCGGTTTAGCATGTGCAATGCTGCTAATAGCAGCTAGCGAGCGAACAACTCGGAATAAGGGCCCATGTGCAGTGCAGGTGGGGCAGATATAATCTGTGCAGAGAGAGCTAGATTTGGGTGGGTTATATTGTTTCTGTGCAGGGTAAATACTGGCTGCTTTATTTTTACACTGCAATTTAGATTTCAGTTTGAACACACCCCACCCAAATCTAACTCTCTCTGCACATGTTATATCTGCCCCCCCCTGCACTGCTCATGGGTGGTCATTCCGAGTTGTTCGCTCGCTAGCTGCTTTTAGCAGCATTGCACACGCTAGGCCGCCGCCCTCTGGGAGTGTATCTTAGCTTAGCAGAATAGCGAACGAAAGATTAGCAGAACTGCTACTAAATAATTCTTTGCAGTTTCTGAGTAGATCCAGACCTACTCCTAGATTGCGATCAGCTCGGTCCGTTTAGTTCCTGGTTTGACGTCACAAACACGCCCTGCATTCGGCCAGCCACTCCCCCGTTTCTCCAGCCACTCCTGCGTTTTTGCCTGACACGCCTGCGTTTTTTAGCACACTCCCGGAAAATGCTCAGTTACCACCCCCTTTCCTGTCAATCACTCACCGATCAGCAGTGCGACTGAAAAGCGCCGCACGAACAACAGCAAAACTGCTAAGTTTTTAGTTAAATAACTTAGTGCATGCGCGCTGCGTACCATGCACATGCGCATTTAGCAGCAAATCGCAGCATAGCGAAAATCGGCAACGAGCGAACAACTCGGAATGACCACCATGGTTTTGCCCATTAGAGGAAAAGTCTGAATTAGGACCATTATGTATTCTGCTTACTGTGGGTAAATTGCATCTAGTAGATACAGTATATCATGTAATATGTGTTGGTGGGTATTTCTTTCTTTATGGGTCTCACACAGCTGTAACTTCATAGCAAAATACTACAGTTCAAGACTTAAACTGATGCGTTGGACTAGCAACCTGCAGCTTTAAATGGGGGTATTAACTCCATTGTATGAGAGGCATTCTGACACTCATTGGGGGGAATTCAATTGTTTGAAAAGTCGGTTGGGTGTCTGTTTTTTCCTGTCTTTTAGATAGGAAAAAGCAGACACCCAACTGACTTTTCAAACAATTGAATACCGGCTATTATCCATTTGAGGAGCCCCCTATCCTTAGGCACTATAGTCTGTATTAGTTCTACTTCACATCTGCAATTCCCTTCTTCCATGTCCATTTGTATGATGTCATTTTAATAATGCGGTTTACCCCCAGGGCCTGGCGCCTAGGGCGAAGGTTTCCTTTGGCGAAACCCCCCCGATAGGCAAAACAGGGTTAGTGCGCGCCGTAGGTGCGCATCAAACAATAGGGGCGTGGCTTCATAGTTAAGGGGCATGGTCACAGTTATGCCCCCTGTAGAGTTGTGCCTCCTGAAGAGTTGTGCCCCCAGTAGTTTTGCCCCCAGTAATTGTGCCCCCTGTAGAGTTGTGCCCCCAGTAGTTGTGCCCTCTGTAGAGTTGTGCCTCCTGTAGCTGTACCCTCAGTAGCTGTGCCCTCAATAGCTTTGCCCCCTGTAGATGTGCCCCCAGTAGCTGTGCCCCTGTAGAGTTGTGCCCCCTGTAGAGTTGTGCCTCCAGTAGGTGTGCCCCCAGTAGTTGTGCCCCTGTAGCTGTGCCCCCAGTAGTTTTCCCCCCAGTACTGTGCCCTCAGTACTTTTGCCCCCCAGCCCTCCTCTCCTACCAGTTCTCAGCGTCTTCTGCACCATGGTGGTGAGTGGCGGTGGAGGAGTCCTCAGTGGCCGGGCAGCGTGGCTCGCGGGGTGCCCGGGGGTTAGTGCAGCTCCAGCTGTATGGTGCGGTGGCTATGCGGGAGCTGGCTTCTCTCCCTGGGCATGTGTGTGGCTGCAGGTTGCTATGGAGCTGCCCGGCATTGTGCACCTGTATAGTGAGGCAGCTCACCAGCTCCCCTCCACCGCCCACAGGCACCTGCCTGACAGCATGCGGGCTGCTGTGTGTCCCGGCCATATATGCGCCGCTGCTGGGGACTGCTGCAGCTCTCAGCAGGACGCACATGCTGGAAGTTGTAGTTCTCAGTTGTAGTTCTCTCACAGCTGCGGGGGCCACGAGGAGCCGAGGTCTCATGCTCACTGTGATTTATATGAAGGGTCCCCCGCCTTTATCTAATTGTGAGTGTGACAGTGTCCTGCGCCGTACGCAGTAGCGGCTCTTGCCCCAGCGGCGGTAGCGTCCCCAGGACAGCGGCGCCCTGGGCAAAAAGCCTGCTTGCCCGTGGCAAAAGATGCTACTGTTTACATGGTTACATTTCAGTTTCTAGAGCAGTGACACTTCTACCTGATCTGCTTACATAGGGCCACACATTATTATTATTATAACACTGATCAACATTCGTTTTATTGCCAGTCAATATGATTTTGGGGTAACTTTGTGGTGCTGATTCCAAATATGACATTGGTTTTGCTAAACTGGCTGTCATTTTTGAGATACACGGATGAGAGTGAGAAATCACATATATGCAGAGGGGAAATATTCTAGAATGATCACATAGTGAACATCTAGAATATTTGCGTGTCACCTTCTGGAATGTTCAATGCAGCACCCCCAATATACCCTACGTTTGTTTAAATATGCTTGCCAACTAAACAAGACAAATAAATAAATAATTATATAAATGATATATATTTGGGGGTCTGTATAATCAAAGAAAGAGGGGGTGATGAACTAAACCTTAGAGACTAATAAAGTAGCAAGATATAAAGTACCGGCCAATAGGCTGTGTTAGAAAAATGGCTGTTATTAGGACCTGATTGGCTGTTACTTTATATCTCTTCGTTTTACCACTCTCCAAGGCTTTGTTTATACATCTGCCTCAGAGACACTTACCTGGGACAACATACAGTATCAGCAAGTGAAGGCTCTGATGACCGCATACGGCCCTAGGGCCACCTGTTGGCCATCACTGTCCTAGAGCCTGAGAAGAGTCCCAGCATGTATTTCACCCTATTTGCTCTCAGCACAACAATGTGACTTAAGGAGCTTTCACAAACAGCACTGTTACAATAATTACCACTAAACTGTGTCCTTTAAAAAAGCATCATTAATTATTTATAAATGTTCCGTTTAGCCAAGTGCTTCATAAAAAATTGTACTACTGAAAGAGCGGACTGTCGGATGCTATTTGTCGCCTGAGTCACAAGTTGTTTGTTTTGTCCTCTTTTATACAAGTGATTTGACATTAGCGGCTACAAAAGCATCTACCTGAAAATTTTTCCTGGAATGATAAACCGTTACAGCGACACCTCATAGCTTCAAGGAATCTAAAGGATATAAACACCTTCCTTTAAAAATGTTTGTTGTAGCAACGGTGCAATAATTCCTTGGGATAAAAGACGCGGTGATGCTAATGGCAGTACGCGGGATCCTAATAGACATACCTTTACAGTCATTGTCAGATTTCAAAAGACAAAACAGCAGTCTG